>NC_027750.1:7156812-7175557 GCF_000695525.1 Brassica oleracea var. oleracea | reverse complement strand
AAATCATGCGACGGCTCAGCCGATCAATGCAGAGTAATAAATAAATTATACGGCGGCTCGGCCGACCAATTAATAATAAACACAATATAAGGCGGCTCGGCCGACCAATAAATAACAAACACAATATAAGGCGGCTCGGCCGACCAATAAATAAATTAAATTAATAGTAAATAATATAGGCGGTATTCCGGCCATTATAACATGATATATAAAAAATAGTAGAGGCGGTATACCGACCATTATAACAGGGTATAAATGATACAAATAAATTTTACCGAATCGCAGAGTGATCGTGCTGATAACGTGTTATAAAAAAACTAGAATTTTATTGTATCGAAGAAATTTAAATAAGGGCAAAATTTTATACCCGTATGAGAAGATAACACTGATAGCAAGAGAGGATGTGTTATTAGAAGAAGAAGGAATGGTGTGATTACAATCGATCAAAACATCGTTTATATAGAAGAGAAATTCACTGTGCAAATAGTGCAGCGGGCCCCATATCTTTTATATTTTTCAACGTTTGCGGCTAATCTTTCGTACCAAAAACAACTTTCTAACTGAACGAGATTTATTATAACAAATCCACAGACTTAACAGAAACTTGAGAATAAAATTAAGTTTTAAAGCTCTTGAAGTTCAATAAACAATCAAAGGAAAGAAACAAACGTTTCACATAGGAGTCTTACCAGAACTCTCCAAGTCATTAACTTGTCCAAACCTCATGGGATAGTCTGCGAAAGGCTTCACGTTGCTGAACATACTGTTCCCTAAACCCCACTGCACTGGTTCCATATAGTCTGTCTTCTGTACCATCGGAGCGTACTGACCATCCGAACAGCTTCCGTAAAACATGGCTTGAGTCATCTCCGGTTCTGTCACGTTCGAGAAAGACGCAACTTCCCCGGTGTTCGAGGTCGAGGTCATTTGGTTAAGAAACGGGAGAAATGCGAAACCGTTCTGCTCCATTGAAGACATAGGAAACAACTGGTGTTGCTCGAGACATGGCTGGTTGTAACCTATCAAACCAAGTTGGTCACGATGAGTAGACCAAGAAGCATCGGGAAATGTCTGCTTCCTATTAGCAGCTTCTTGAATCTTGTTACAGACTGTCACGAAAGTTGCATATAGCTCGTTTAAAGAACACTTTTCGAGCTTGTTGTCCCACGGACAATACTTCTCTTTCTCCAACTTGATCTTGCCTTTCTCCAAGCATTCTTGTACAGAGTAGGTTTTGATGCAGCTGCTCGAGGCGGTGTCTCTGTACTTGGTTATGATCTCTCTGACTTTTCTCTCATCCTTGGGCCATAACTCGGGGTGGTCGATTCTCTCGTCCCCTGCTCTGGTCGGGCCATACACGATGAGACATGTGTTGACGCCACAGAGTGTTGAGAACTCATTGGCTTTCTTGAATAAACATTCTTTCCTCTTCCTGTAAGTCGTTATCCTCGTCTTCTCGTTCATTATCCTTGCCATCTTCACCATTTTTCGACCCATTCAAATACTGAAAGAGAAAGTACGTAAACGAAACAAAAATATAAAACTTGCAACTAAACATTTCATTGTGGTTCTATACACAATATTTATTTTGATTACGAGGCATGTAACATATCAAGACTCCCATCAACACTAGGTTTTGATAGATAGAAGGGAGTTTCTTTAGTATCCGTAATGAACTAATCATCATCATCATCTTCAAACACAAAGTGAATTATATGTTTCTTAAATAGAGACAATGGTGGAGCTAGATCAATGAGATTTGTAGTCCTAACAATGTAACATCATCATACATAATCAAAACCCTAAAATCCTGTCTGTACATAATTCCAAATCCAACTACGCCATATATATAATGAAATGGAAATCAATAATGGAAAATAACAGATATATTCATATAAAGTAAAGAAGGTAAAAATACCTTGTGGAACGTTGATAGCTCTTAGTTTCTGAAGTTTCTTTCTTGATTTAACAATGGAGTTCCTCTTTTTGTGTTTATATATATCGCACACGCAAGAAAATATACTCTCAAATATTATCTCCTACTCTAATATGGAAACCATGCAGATATTTTACTTCTTTCCAAGCAAGTATTAATGATGAAGTTGAGTTTAATGACTAAATGATCATATTAAGCCACTAAATCAAGGAAACCCCATATAATTAGCAGTGCCATGATCATGATAAAAAGATTCGTTTGTGATTGAATCAATTGATTTCCCCAAAGTTTCCATTTCTGAAGTCCATTTCCTTTTCTGTTTTTGCTTACATTGGCTAAATCATTGTTCTGTCAAAAAAAAAAAATAATCTTCGTTATCTTCTTACATGATTCTTATTTTCCTAAACATTGAATAATATAATTATGTAACAATATGAAAATCTCAATACCTATGAAAAGGCTATAATCAGAAAGGGCCAAAAAAGCAGAAGCAACATTTAAAGTCCACAAGAGCATGTTCATTGCCAGTTTTTCATGGAAATATTTAGCAATTAAAAATATAAGAAATAGGATAAAAACAAGAAAGAGTCTAAAATGAGAAACTACAAACACTTCATTAGATACCACAAAATAAATATCATAAATAATAATCACCACCAGGCCGTCGATTTTGCTTCAATTACTGGTTTCTTGCTTTCGACATGAATGAGTACTATTCGGAGTCAAATTGGCCGGTAGTGAGCGATGTATGATTGGTAGTGAGCGATGTATGATTGGTACCAACGATCCATATTGTGACACTTGTGGAGATTTCAACGGTAACTCGTATGCATTCATCAATCGGAACGCAGTCCACTTTCACTCTTACGTTCCTCTCAAAATGATTTTTTTTCTTTTACATGTCTATCTCATTCATTTGTCTCGTACCTAAGTGTGATGTTGCTAGGTTTAATCAATCTTTTTATATGGAGTGAAAGTTATGATTTCAAAAAAAAAGTTATGATTTCAAGCTTTATCTTCGTCAATCGTAGTTTCTAGTCTTTAGAGGTTTATTGATCCCTTCTCCAACAGCGAGATTCGACCACGCGTGGTAATTTTTTAACCGAAAATCTTGTCATCTTCATTATATTCGAATATATCGAAGTAGAGTTTTGCAATTTGATGACTACGAGACTGAAACGTGACATATAGTTTGCACCAGAAAAAAACGTGACATATCGTGGATCCATGATTTAAATTGATATGAAAATATGAATACGGAAATAATAGTAGGTAGTTCTCAAAAAAAAGGGGGGGGGGGGCTTCGTAACCCGAAATCCGAACTGAACCCGAACCGGAAAACCCGATCCGTATCCGGTCTGAAATGTAAAAAATATCTGAATGGGTCTTGTAAGGTGGTACAAAACAAATCCGAACCCGAAGTGTTATTAACCGAACACGAACGAGTAACCCGAAAAACAAAAAAAAACCTAAAAATCCAAAAAAAAAATATCCGAAGAAACCGATCCGAATGTCCAAAAATTATATATAATATAATTAGAAAAATACCCTAGGATATCACTAAAAAAAATTTGGTCACAAATATAGACTCTAAGGATCAAAATGACCAAAATGTTTCATTAAAGAGGTAAATATACATTTATACCCCTAGGGTTAACTAATCCAAACATTAGAGTTTAGAATTAAGGGGTGGAGATTTGGGATTGGGGTTTAAAATTTTATAAAATAAAAAATAAATATTAAAATTTGAAAAAAAAATTTTAAAATAGTTTCAAAAAGTATTTTCGAATTACAAAAAAAAATTTGAAAAAATAAAATTTGAAAAAACAAATTACAAAAAAAAAATTTATAAAAAAGTTCGAATTTGAAAACATATAATCTAAAACTATAAAAACAATTTTTATTTTTATTTTATTTTTTAATTTTTTTTGTCATCATTTTTCTTTTATTATTTTATTATTTTTAATTTTATATATATCTAGGGTATTAGGGTCCTTTTACCTATTAAATTAAACATTTTCGTCATTTTTTTTCTTGTGGTCTATTTTTGTGACTAAAACTTGAAAATGATCTATTTAGGAAAATTGCCCATATAATTATATGAAACATGAATATATACTCCAATATTCAATTTCACATTTATTTTGATATATTATGTTACAATAAGTATTTAAAATATAAATAACTACCTTAAGTACTTAATTATATATTTCTTATGTTTTACCTTTAGATTTTAGATTTTATTTCGGGTATATCGGAACCGATCCAATATAACCGAATCCGAATGATATATGATTACTTTATGAGTTCTATGATGTCATATAAAACGACATGAACCTGATGTGTTATATCCGAACCCGACCTGTACTTGCAAATTTGCTAGAATTGGATCTATGAAGTATTATAAAAAAACCAAAATCCGAAAAATCCAACCCGAATGCCAACGGGTACCCGAACGCCCAGACCGGGGGATAATAGGTTTACATAATTACTATACGTGACACATTTTATTGTATTAAAAAGCACTGATTACTTATTGTTCCAAAACACTCCGTAACAGTCTAAAGTTGGCAAGCGGAGCTGGTGATGGGAGCGAGACGGCGAGTAGCATGGGATCTGTTTTGAATGGATAATTTGCATGCTTATCCACTACGGGACGAGATGGTTCCACGTCAGCAAATATCTACATTCAATATATTCGTTCAACAAAAAATTCTGTTAAAAGGTAGTTATAGTAAATGCTATTCAAGTCCTCGAATATATTTATTATTTATAAAATGCATAATAGGCTTCAGACCATTTAGTTTAGTTTCATGTTATGTTATACATATTGGATATAAAACATTCATTTTCACGAGTTTAAAATCTAATTATGTTATTTCAATCATCAATTAAACGAAAATTTGTACCAAGTAAAATGTTATTTCACTTATGGTAGTTTCATACAATCAACAACTATAGAGGAGTATAAAGCGAAGGTAAAAATAAAGGGGTCAATTATAGAAGCTTCGAAACATATGTATGAAAGAAACTAGTAAAGAAAAAGAAGAGGGCTAAAGGTAAATTATGTTTTAAAGTTCAATTAGAAAAAAAGGAAAAGTAAAAATAAAATCAGCGTCGTTAAAAAGAAAAGGTAAAATAAATAAATGTTGCGTTTCAGGAACTCCATCTCCGTCTCTTTTCCTCCGCATCAGAAAAAAAATCTCCGACGAAGGAGAAGAGAAACACGAAAATGGCGGAGATTGGGGGAATCAGATGTGGCTGTCGCGGAGTTCCCGGCGGCAACTTCTTCCACCCCGGAGGATTCTCTCTGAAATCTTGCTTCCTCGAGCAGCAGAGAACGAGGCGGAATCGAAACTTCTTCCGAAACGTATCTATCGTTCCTTCTTTCAAACGCGGTCGTTTAATCACGAAATGGAGCTCCGTCGCTGCGAATAGCCCAATCTTTAGGTATTATACTTTCTCGCTCGCTGCTACTAAGAATCAATTTGGGGATAATTCGTTTCCCGAAGATTGAATTTTAGGTGAATTTGACTAATCGATTTGTTGATTGAAGTATGGATGCTCGGGAGAAATCAAGATCATTTGTGTTGGTATCATCAAGGCACAAGAAAGTCCCTGTTTACGTGATGATGCCTATTGACACGTTTGGAATCGATTCTTCTGGTTGCCCTATCATTAAAAGGTTAATCTTTCTCAAAAATGTAGACTATATAAACAAGACTACTGTGGCTTCTTAATTGTTTTTTTTTTTTTTTTTGCATTCAGATAATGATGAAGTTTATATCTGTTATCGTTTCCAGGCTCAAGGCTTTGACTGTTTCTCTAAAGGCACTCAAGTTAGCTGGTGTTCATGGAGTCGCGGTTGAGGTTTGGTGGGGGATTGTGGAGCGTTTCTGTCCTCTTGAGTTTAAATGGTCGCTCTACGATGAGCTCTTCAGGTTGATTTCTGAGGCAGGGTTGAAGTTGCACGTTGCTCTTTGTTTTCATTCAAACATGCACTTGTTTCGTGGAAAAGGAGGCGTCAGTCTTCCACTCTGGATCCGAGAGGTTTGTATTGCTAGGTATTTAGCTATTTGTACGTTGTAGACATAGCAAAGTCTTTGGTAATTTGGATATTGCTTACCTTGATAGGTTTTTGAAAAGGTGACAAATCTGATAGCCTTTTTTTTTCCTGCCAAAACCTTGGAGAAATTTAGATTTATGGTACATAATCTGGGATGCTTGCTTGATTTTATTGCTTTGGGAGTAATGTTTTTGGTAGGAACTTATAGGTCTATCTGTTTCTCCAGTAATTAGCTTCACTCAGCTGATTTATGGTACAATTGTTTCCAGATTGGAGACGTCAATAAGGATATATACTATCGAGACAAGAACGGATTCTCCAATAATGACTATTTGACACTTGGAGTCGATCAACTCCCTTTGTTTGGTGGTCGCACTGCTGTCCAATGCTATGAAGATTTTATGCTCAGCTTTTCTAAAAACTTTGAACCATATTTTGGAAACTTGATTGAAGAAATAAGCATCGGTCTTGGTCCTTCGGGGGAGCTTAGGTACTTGTGATTTTCTGTAGATTACCGATCACAAAGCCATAATCGCTACAACTGAAGTTCCTTATCTCTTTCAGATATCCGGCACATCCTTTGGGAGATGGGAGATGGACATTCCCTGGTATCGGTGAATTCCAATGCCATGACAAATACATGTGAGTAGTTCTTGATTTAAAGTCTTTACTGTCCTTGGAATCACATTTACAGATTGTGAGCTATATTGCTTGGTTTAGGATGGAAGACTTAATGGCTGTGGCTTCTCAAGAAGGCAAACCTCAATGGGGAAGCAGAGACCTTCCAAATGCAGGCTGCTATAATAGCTTTCCATCTGGGGTTCCTTTCTTTGAGGAGGGCCATGACAGTTTTCTCTCTGACTATGGTCGTTTCTTTCTAGTATGTTCTCGCGTATCCGCAATATTATGATCCTGAGTAGTGTTCATCACAAGGGACTAGTAGGTTAGATTATAAATGACACAGTGAACTGCTTTACGTTGTAGGAATGGTACAGTGGGAAGTTGATTTGTCATGCCGATGCTATTCTTGCAAAGGCTGCCGATGTTTTGCGGAGACGTCAGGAAGAGGAGAAAAGCTCTGTAATGTTGGTTGCAAAAATTGGTGGAATCTATTGGTGGTATAAGACATCTTCACACCCTGCTGAACTAACTGCAGGTTATTACAATACCGCATTCAGGGATGGCTATGATCCTCTCGCTTCTGTCTTGTCCCGCCATGGTGCCGCACTGCATATCCCGTAAGACCCTTCTTCTGAAGTTCTCTTTATTTCATAGAAGCTGCATGAGTTTAGTGTTATTAAGGAGATGCGTCTCTCATATTTTTTTCCAGGTGCTTGGATATGGCGGACAGTGAAACGCCTGAGAAGTATCTTTGCAGCCCTGAAGGATTGCTTAGACAGGTACTTTCATTTCCTAATGTTTCATCTAGAATTCAACTCTGCTCATATGAAGAGTTTCTTGTATTTAGACCGGTAGGTGTCAGCACACTGCTTACTGTCATTGACACTCATGAAAATGGTCTAGTCTCTCTTTTCTTGCTGCGTTGCTACAATCAAAGCATGCGTTGAGAACGTGAACAAACCAACATTGTCTCTTTTTCTGCTAGATACACGATGTTTCAAAGAAGAGGACAATACAAGTGACTGGTAGAAACACAAGCGAAAGATATGATGTGGTGAGAGATTTGTACAATCTATAATCCGAGACGATGAGGTCAAAAAGTGGTGGTTACTAACCGTTTATTTATGATGCATTGTGCAACAGATGGGACTAAGGCAAATACGAGAGAACTGTATGCAGCCGCCGAATGGGGAAACTGTAAGATCGTTTACATTTTTCAGAATGAATGAGAAGATCTTTAGGGTGGAGAACTGGAACAACTTTGTCCCTTTCGTTAGGCAGATGAGTGCAGATGTGTAAAACAGCAGTAGCCATTGGCTTGTGTATTTTTCTTTTGTTACAGAATTGATCTTTCCTCACCATATTGCTTTTTCAGATATGTGATGAGGATAAATAAATCAAATCAAAATTGTTATATTATATCGTTTCTAGTTCCATGGAAGAGACAAGGTCTTGCAAAGAAACATTTCATTGATCATCAAAAAGTTACATTGTGTTTCAATTGATCAGATCCGATACATACAAGTTATTGGTTCAAAGTACTTGCCTATCAGCTGCATCAGCAACAATGGGCAACCTAGGGACCAGACCAAACAAGCAAGCAGAGAAACCATAGATCAAGGAGACAAGCAAGAAGAGGAACACCGTGCTGTCCAAACTCATAACCACATCCAAACCAAACCCATCTGTGGGATTGAAGCTCCTCTCAAGCAAATCCGGGAAGATCAACAGCACGTCGAGCACAATGGCCTGCATCGTGTTGAACCTAACGTACCTGCTGAAGTTCTGGTTCCTGACGACGACGAAGTAGAGAGTGATGAAGATGAGGAAGCCATTGAAAGGGAAGCTCTTGAAGGCCTTGATGGCCGGAAACAGGGGTTGGATGAGAATCTGGAATGGTTGGTATTGCGTGATGATGAATTTACCGTACTGGATGCCATCGAAGAACGGGTAGAAGTAACAGACGGCTGAGATGAGACGATCGGATGCGTCCACGGAGTCGTCTCCCTTGGATCGGAGGACGAGTGTGGAGGCTGCTCTTTCCCTTGCAGGACTTGGTTTTGGGAAGTGGGGATTAGAGTTTAGAGGGAGAGAAGAAGAAAAACGACCGGTTAGGGTTAGGTTTTTGGTTTGGAAGAAGGTGAGAGATGGTAATGGAGAAAGAAGATGAGATATTGCCATTGCTCTGCTTTTCCACTTCAGACTGAACGGAAGAGAGCTTTGCTCGCTCACACACCACGATGAAAGGATAATGTAACTACATACACTCCACGTTGTTTGTAAAATTTTAGTAAAAACAGTGGGTTGTCTGGAACTAAAACTACACGACATGTTAAACACCTTTCAAAACGGCTCGTAGTTTTTTTGGAGGGAAGTAACATTTTCTGTCTTTTTTTATTTATTTGAGAGAAGGCATTTTATTTAACATTTTCTGTCTTGTTTCTTTTAAACGCATCTTATGCGTTAGCGTCTGCGTTTCCAAACCGCCAACCTCCCAAGGCAATTGTCTCAACATTAGAGACAGCTTCTTGCTCAGCAACTTGAGGTCCAACCCCAAGAGCTTGCTCTGGTTGCAAACATACAAACATACAATTGTATTTCAATGCTTCTAACTATATGCCATTATAGAAGTTTGGATATCTACGGCAAATACTGAAGCAACTATAGAATAATATACTAGCTAGAAACCAATGCTCAATCTCAACACCATTCATCACATCAGTATCAACTAAACAAACACGTGAACAAGAACACCAAGAAGAACAAAAAAATTGCCGACTAATTAATTTGACGCCAAACATTAAATAAGAAAACCTCAGTAATAAACACCAGTTACTTCCCCTCAAACCCACAAACAAAGATTGTACGAAAACAAATACTCCCTCTATATTTGAAAGGTTGATGATGTTGTAAAGTTTGAACAACTCAGATTTTTAATATCTTAGCTTTTAATAACAAAATGCATTAAGCACTGCACACTTTACAACATCAACTTTTTAAATACAATAAAATTAAATTAATAGTAAAACATCAATTATTCAAATACAAAGTGAGTAAGAGAAAGTGAACTATAGAACCGAAAGAAAGCAAACAAGCAGAGCAAGGTCATCACCAAACCAGATTTTCACGATCCTAACCGCACAAGCTTCATCCATGAGCCGACATTATCCCGACAGTTAGATACTGCTTATCTGGATAATGGATATCTTGTTAGGAACTACTTCGAGGGACGTGACGAAGGAGGAATCAATTAGACCTCCGTTGTCTTCGCTACCGAACCCGACCTCGACGCCTATATTGACGAATTTAAGCTTGTGGGATTGCAAGTTTATGAATTGTCACCATGCTTTCAGTACTATTCTTTACAAAACTTTAGTTTTCTGAACAAAATTCTATTTTAATTTTAGTTTGTATATCAGTTTGGTCTTAAAATAAACATTTAAGCTTTATTATAGTTACAATTATTAAGTTTTAAAAATAAAATATATTCATTGCATTGGATTCATTTATTGGTCAAATATAATTAATTTAAATATATTTTTTTTAAATCAAATTTTATTACTTATTTTATAAAATATTTTGTTACAATACAAATGTTTTATTATTAAAATATAAATATATTAGGAGACATTATCTGTAAATAATTAATTTTAATAATAAAATTTAATTAATTATTTTAGAAAATATTTTGTTAAAACTCTTATGTTATATTTTGTAAATAACATTCCAGATAAAAGTTAATTCCATATAATTTTTTTTTGAACGTATATAATATTTTGTTTTAATATGATATATATTAAATTATTGAAAACATCTAGTACATACATACAATAAAAATGAAACCTTAATATATATTAAATCATATTATTATCCTTAATATATATGAAATCATTTTTTATTCATTTGACTTATTGATTTTAAGTATTATCGAGTAACGCATGCAATAGAAAACAAACCTTTCACTACAACGAAATAATCTATTATTCATTTGACATATTGCTTTTAAATAGTAGCATGGAGTAACACATGCAATATAAAATAAATCTTCACTAAAAAATATTATGAAATAATTTATTATTCGTTTGAGTTATTGATTTTAAATAATTTGGTGTAACAAACGAATAAAAATGTATTATGTATCTAAATTTTTTCTTTTATCCAAATGTCAGGGCAACGAAAAAAATGCCACGTGGAAAGCGTATCATTCTTCATTAATTAAGCCATCTGAAACTCGTTACTCCAATAGTGATAAATATTAAGACTGTTTCACAAGTTCACAATCTTCTTCTCTGTCAGTGATTAATTAGAATCATAGTTCGAGTTGTAATTTGTTTAAAAAATATTGTAAAAAGAACATTTTATTTGTTCCTTGAAAAATCGACAAAAAAAAAAATTGTTCCTTGAAAAGCTATGATTAATCGATGGGAGGAACTGGTTGACCCAAGGTATTGATCAAGATATATGTTAGGATGGTATGCCACTGAGGTAACTATATACTAGAAACTAGTGCTCAATCTCAACACTATTCATTACATCATATCAACTAAACAACACGTGAACAAGAACACTGAAGAACAAAAAAAAATGCCGACTAATTATTTTGACGCCCAATCATTAAATAAGAAAACCTCTGTAATAGGAGAAGTAATGATTTTAAAAATGGATCTAGACAGAAAATTCCTTCAAAGCCACATTCAAGATTGTACGAAAACAAATACTCCCCCTGTATTTGAAAGGTTGATGTTGTAAAGTTTTAACAACTCACATTTTAATATCTTAGCTTATGTTTTATTTTTATAGTAAAAGGCATTAAACACACTTGACAACATCAACTTTAAAAGACAAATGTTAAAAGTAAAACATCAATTATTCAAATCAAAAGCGAGTAAGAGAAAACAGCAAGAAGTGAACTATAGAAGCCAAAAGAAAGCAAACGAGCGGAGCAAGATCATCGCCAAACCAGCCTTAGCTCCTCCTACGATCCTAACCGCGCAAGCTTCATCCATGAGCCGACATTATTTCGGTGAAACTCTTCTCGGTAGGAGCTGGAGTAGGAGCCGACGCAGTATCCAACAGTAAGAGACTGCTTATCTGGATAATGGAGATATCGTAAGGAACTGCTTCGATGGACTTGACGTAGGAGGAAGATATATCTCCGCTGTCAAACCTGACATTGCCGCCTCTCATATTCGTTATCTTGACGAACCCGGTGTTTTCCGGAGCAGCACCGGTGGCTTGGAAGAGAGTTGTAGTGAGAGCTGAGCCGTCAGGGAGCTTGTGGAGTTTTTGGGCGTCGAAGTAATCGAGGAGGACGTGGAGGGAGAGGATGTTTTTGAGAGTGGAGATTGTGTAGCCTTTTGAGGTTAAGTCGTACATGGCGCCGTTGTCTACGGCGCAGACGGTTATGGTGTTTCTCTGGTTGATTTCTTCGGCGAGGTGAGTTTGGGTTAGGAAGTGGTTGAAGGAGGATAAAGAAGGGTGGTTTGCTAAGAGGAGCGTGACGTTGTGCGAGTGAGTTTGGACGGCGAGGAGGAGGAGGATAGGGAGAATGTAGGAGGTGATTACTTGTCTCATCTTCTTGGCCGTTGTTGAGAGAATGTGATGAGTGGAAACTGAGTGTTTTTTCAGACAGTGAGCTCTGCGTTTAGAACTAAAGGGAAAACGAAGATCGCTTATTTATATGGGACTTGGAATGTGATTCAAATATTGTGCCATTGAGTATTTATTTAATATTTTTATTGGAAATTTTTTATATTATTTTTAATATTTATAACAAATTTAAGCTTATGGGCTTGCAAGTTTATGAATTGTGACCATGCTTTCCCTATTCTATACAATTTTTAGTGTAATATTTTATTTTTTGGTGTATATATGTAGATCAGTTTGGACTTAAGTTGTTTTGGCAATAACCATTTTTAGCTTTATTGAACCTAAAATTATTGAAGTATATAAAAGAAAATATGTTCATTTGTTAGCGTATTAAAATATTTATTTATTTGAACTTAACAAAATGATTTTTGAATAAAAAATGATATTTTGCTATGCATACGATTATGTAATTATTATATCTTTTGATAGTATTTTTCTAAAAAATAGGATATCATATTCATTTTAATAGATTTAATAATAATCTCGAATTTCTTTAATTATTTAAAAATAAATTAAGACTTTGTTACAATAGAAAAATATATTTTATTTCAAAATATTAAATATTAAAATTATTATAAGTAAATTGATTAGAAGTAGATTTGAGATTATTATCTTTAAAGAAACTCAAAAAATTCAAAAACAAATCAACATCATATTTTTTAAATAACAAGTCAAATAAATATTAATTCCATATAGTGTTTCTATTTTAGTAAGATAGATACTCTCTCTGTTCTCGAAAGTAAGATTTTTTAGATTTTTTGCTTGTTCCCTAAAGATATATTTTATATATTCTTAAAGTACTTTTTATACTTTTGAGAAACATTAATTGAGAATATTTGAATTGATTAAATTTCATTGGTGAAAAGTTATCGGAAAGTGAATAATAAAGTAAAAAATAAATGAAATTATAAACATTTATTAAATTCTTAATAAGCGTGCATATTCTAAAAAATCTTATTTTCGGGAACATGGGGAGTATTAAATATTGAAAACCTTTTTCTAGAACACAAACAATAGAAAACGAACACTCACTATTATTCATTTGAGTTATTGATTTTAAATATTATGGTATAACACATCAAATAATTTATTATTCATTTGAGTTATTGATTTTAAATAGTATGGAGTAACACAAGCAATAAAAAAAAACATTCACTAAAAAAAATATGAAATAATTTGAGTTATTGATTTTAAACAGTGGCGAAGCCACTTTGCACTATGGGTGCAAGAGCACCCAGTATATTTTAGATATTTGATTTTTTACATATGACTTATAAGAAGGAAGTGGCTATTTGGTTAAGATTAAGACCATGATTATCGGGTGAAATCTAAAATGGGTTTCTAATTTTTTTTTTTTTTTTTGCTGTCTTATCTGATTTATAAAAAGAAAAAGAAAAAAACCGGAACCAATCGCGGGCCGCCACATATCGTGGGGCCCGCAAAACAGTACAAGAATCACTCAAACATCGATCCTTAACTAGCTTTTTTGGTTACCGATTTTTATGTTTTTGTGGTCCCCTCTTAGGAAACTGTTAAAAGTCTCCGAAGCATATGCCGTAAGTTTGCACCCATAACTTCCTAATAATCTATGTTAGATACTCCTACGCTATTTTTATCAGTTATTGTGCACCCAGTTAAGAAAAAATCTAGCTTCGCCCCTGATTTTAAATAGATTATTGGAGTAACACATGCAATAGAAATCAAACCTTCGGGAAAATATATGAAATAATATGTCATTCATTTGCGTTATTGATTTAAATGGTATGGAGTAACACATGCAATACAAAACACTAAAAAAATATATGAAACGAATAAAACTAAGTATTATATATCTAATTTTTTTTCTTATCAAAAATGTCGCGGCAACCAAAAAAAGAGACAAAAATAAATAATACAAGATAACAAAATTAAGTATCAAAACAAAAACCGGCACGGAAGAAGAAGAATAGTAAGCCACCGCTGCTCCAGTTTCGCCGCCTCCAGCTCCTCCTCCTCCTTGGCCGCCACCGTTTTCTCCTCCGAGAGTACCGCAAGGATGAGGAGGAGCGAAAAAGTAAGGATACGGAGGAGAATAATACGTAGAAGCTGGCGGTTGGTTACAACAGCCTGTTGGAGGAACAGAAGGGCAGTGAGAACGTGACGGTGGAGGCGGTGAAGATGTTGAAGGCGGTGGAGGAGGATTAATGCATAGAGAGTAGCCTGTAGAGGAAGACGGTTGAGGCGTTTGCTTACAAAGGTAAGGAGTGCAGAGACCAGAGTTTGAATCCCAAGCTGAGTGACAGGTTATAAGAGGTACAGAGAAAGAAGCTTGAATGACAACATGATGACTTAAGCTAAGCTAGACAAGATGATTTTGGTCTTTGGGTTCCAAGATGATATCAATATATATATATATGACTGAGAGTTGAGACTTGTAACCAAATAGCTGAATCTTGTTTTGAGAACTAAAATTAGCTGAACTTTTCCAGTTTAATTCGTTTTATCTGCCGCATGGCATAACACTTGTCGTAAGTGTTGGAGAATTTCTGAAGAAAACGTACGTTTGCATCTTTTTAATGGATGTAGACAAAATGTTGTCATGTTATGACTAATTGACAAGTTAAAACGGCTTTTTATTACTGTGGAATTTATAGCTGACTGCACGCTTGTACCAAATTCACCAAAAGAAAAAGATGTGTCATGGGTATCGTGAATTTCAAGATGAGTGTGGAAAGTTTGAATCTTTTTTTGTTTGTCAAAAAAAAAGTTTGAATCTTTTTTTATGGGAAAGACGAACTATGGACTTCGGGTAGTCACTAAAGAAGACCTAATTTTACTGTTTTAAGGTCTTAACTGTTTTTTATATATCAAGGTCTTAATTGTTTTTTTTTCTTTATTTTCTCTAGGTTTAACAGTCTATGAATAGGTTCTGACTGTGCCCAATGGGTAAGAGCATGATTATCAGTGATTTGGGTTTTGGGTTTCTTAAATGTTTTTTTTTTCTTTTTGTCTTATTAAAAAAAATTAAAAACGAACCAATCGCGGACCGCCACGTGTCAGTAAAATTCGCGAACAGTACAAGAACCCAAGTAAAGTCAAACTATTGTTTGGTGACTTCTATCACCGATTTTTGTGTGTTTTGTGGATTTTCCCTCTAAGAAACTCCTAAATCCACCCCGATAAACATGGTCTAAAGTAAGACATTTGGTATATTGGTAATATATATATTAGGGCTCTTCAGTTTTATAATTTTATCTGGTATATTAGTAATATATATATATATATAATATATTTAGCTCTATTTGACGAATTTAAAATTTTCATTTCATAGAAAAAATATAATAGCATTAACAATATATAATTCTTTATAAATAATATTTAATTATTTTTCATAATCTATATTTATTTACAATTATATTAATTTATATTTTGTTTCCTTTATTTGTTGATGATATTCTAAACACTACAATGAATAGGTTAAATGTTCGGTTAGTGACTTAGAGCACACTCAACGAATAATAACTATATTTCGAAGACAGTTTCTAATCATAAAAATAATAATAATTTAACCACACATAATGTTTTAGTTGAATTATTTTTTTTAGAAAAACAAACCATTCAAGAACTGACAAATGGCAAAGGAGTATTAGGAGAGTTTCTGAAATGTTTTGTTTTCAGAATTGTATCTTACCTTTTTCTGCTGCTTTATTGTTATTTTAATAATTTTTTTTGTTTTTAGAACCCCGTTATAAAACTCCCGTTGGACCTGCTCTTATCGAATCCGAGTAGATATATATCGAACGGGAGTATTTCAACGGGAGTATAAGAGTCATTGAATCCGAGTAGATATATATTCATTATCCTCAAGAATCTACCAACCAAAACCGACACTATACAACTTTAATTGAAATACTTAACATTTATACCCCAAAAACTTTAATTGAAATACTATTTATATGGTTTTTGAAAAATAATACCAATTTTGTACTTCCTTTGTGCATAAATTTGTTTTTCTTTGTGATTGTTCTTGTACATCTTGGGGAGAAAACCACTAGAGAGTAATTAAACTTGCATCACAGAAAAACAGTTAACTTCACTGAAGACATGCCATAGTGTATTCAAGTCAGAATGGCCTCGAAAAAGGTTTAGGTTAATTATGAGCAACCAGATAAAATAATTTACGTATTTATTATCCTTGAGTGTTTTAAGATGGTGGTTGAGAATATACTTATGTGTCTTGGAAATATTTTGGATCCTCTTTACATGAGATGTTGAGTGAAATATTTATAGTCAATAGTTATCTCAATCCTGATTCGAATATCAGAGGTTACCGAGTTATGCGGTGACTTGACTGTCTACTTCACCTTGTCTTTTACAAGAGCCATAGTAGGTTATTTCTGGCTCGGCTAGTATGCAATCGTTTTAGATTAGCCGACTTTATATAGTCTCGAGCTCATGTTGTGTCTCATGGGATTCGTCCCATTATCAAGCGCATAAAAATGAGCTTGATCTCTTAAAAGTCATTCGTTCGTAGTTCGTACACGGCGTTAACTAAACACACATGTCATCTCATAATTAATAGATACATTTCTAAAGAACGTAAAATTTGTGATCAATAGAAAATATAGATATCTGAATGAGTTTTATATAACTGATTGCATTGGTTTTGAGTCTTAGAAAGTCTTCTTAACTTAATCCTTTGATTGTGATTGACGTTAGTCAACTTCCGAAGTTCTTCTCAACCCTCTTAACGAGTTGAGATTGTGTTGTTGCTGCTTCGCCATGTCCCCCGTTATTTATTGTTCGCCACATATGAGATAGCCTCTGGCTTAAAAGCAATATCAGCTCCAGAAGTTCTTCGGTCTACAAAAATCTGGTTACTTAATGTGTGAGCCTAATCAAAGTATTCCAATATGTTAAAATATTAAAGTTTTGATATTGATTATTGTGTATTTGTGTAAATCTAATTATTTTCCATTTGTACAATTTGTTTACTAATTTTTTATTTATTGATTGTTGAAATCTCGTATTTTATATTTTAAATAACAAATGATAACATTAATATTTAATGTGTACTTAAAAAGAAGAAAGTCTATATGTTCACAGATTCACATCATCACATGCATCAAATGGCAAAAAGAAAACTCCTTCCCATCATCGCATTTACTGAACGTGTTGAAAAGTGGCCATCGAAACAAATGGGTTAAAGTGGATCAATATATCGTCAACCTAGTTTGACATTTTTAACAAATATTTTTCAGCTGGCATTTCATTTATCATTTTTAACAATTAGTGATAAATGAGGTCTTATAAATTAGTGATAACTAATACGTACATTGCACATATCTTGTAAGTTTTGTACCAAATTTCAAACCAAGGCGACCTGCAAATATATATATAAACTGACATGAAGCTGGTTTAACCGGTAAGTTTTGAACCGGATTTACCAAATTTCAAACAAAGTCTGTATCAACATTCACCCGAGAGTCAACATATATCAATCCATTATATGGTAAACTTATCAAGAAAACGAATATAATAAGAAAATTGATTATAGAAACAAATAAAAGTTTGGTGAAATGAAGAAAAAAACATCTCATTGAGATATTATCCAACTAATTAGTTAGTCTGTAATAAATTAATGTATTATGTATATCCAGGTCAAATATTGTGTTCAGCCACTAGCAATAACTGTGAGCAAATGATAAAATATAAATGTTAAAAACCGCTAAATGATAAGTAATCACCTTATATAAGATTATTGTTTAGGCGGATGTCTAGACCAGTTTTCTATATATTTAATTTTGTTTTAAATCATTTTAGAAACATCTTTACGGCGAAATTCAATTTGCGATTGATTTTTAGTACACTGTAACATATTTATTAAAAAAATATCATAAAACAAGTTTATATTTCCTAACTGTAACACTTTTTTAACATTGCTAACTTTAAGTTTAGTTTATAAAAGTTTATTATCTGAAAAACAACGAGAAAGAAAAATTAGTAAAAATTGATAATTTATTAGTAATTTTACGAAACCTTTTAGTAACATTTCTTATACATTAAGGCTGGGGGACTAACTCCAAATGCCCTTATGGAAAAAAATTCATTCTTCTTGTCCCTTCTCTTTTCCCATTACCCCTTTGTCTTTGAATTCCCTATACTAACCTTTCTTTCTTTAATATATTTCTTCTACACCTCATTAATTCATTTAATTTTTCAATTAAATACACTCAACCAAACACAACAACCAAATGGGGTCCACAAACAACCTTAACCAATCAGATTTACCTTGGCCCACATGTCTTCATGTTTCCTCTCCTCTCTCCTCTGTCAGCGTGAAGAGCTCTTCTTCCTCATCCTTCATTGGCGATTTTGAAGCTTTAACATCAGGTAATTCTTGTCCGTTTTTCATGAAATTTTGTGTGAAATATCTTTTAAATGTTTGTGTAAACCATGGGTAACCTAAAAAAGTAAGAATTGATGAAAATTTG
>NC_027750.1:7105799-7152732 GCF_000695525.1 Brassica oleracea var. oleracea | reverse complement strand
ACGAAGCGGTTCTCGATTCTAGAGAGTTGAGACCCGAGAAATAAGAGGGAGAGAGGACGTCTACGGAGAGATTAATGGATTCTTGATTTAGACGAAGGAGGACGACGACGAAAGCCACAATGCACGGAGGCTAGGGTTTCGTCGCAATCGCAAGAGAGAAGCCGGAGAGGAACGAGACGGGATTTAGATTTAGGTGGAGAGGGAGAGAGACAAAACGCTTCGTTTAGAGAATAGGATCCAGTTCAGTTTGGTTGTTTGGTTGGGTCGGTAATAAGTTGGTTTCATTAAGGTCCCTAGCGTCTTTAACCACGTTTTACCCGATTTTATATTTAAAAAAAAATAAAAAATATATTCTTTTTTATTACAGGGTGAATTCAGCATTTCTAACGGAGAGGGAGGGGCATTTCGAGTTAAAGTCCGATATTTTTGGAATCTTATGAGGAAAACGAATATATTAAGAAAGAAATCAAATAAAATAAAATAAGGTATATTGAGAATTGAGTCAATTGACCTATAAAAATATTCCGTATTAATAATTTGTTTCTTTTTAATGAAATATTTATTCTCCTAAAACACACAGTCCAAGTCTTTAAGAGAGATCCCCTCTGCTTTTTTTAATTACATGGGAGAGGCAGACAGGGAAGCGAAGGTGTTCTTGTCGTACGAGAGAAAAAGAGAAGATCTTTTTTTTGTAAGGAAAATCTCAAATGTCTTTAGGTTACGCAGAGAAACTATCTTTCATCGAAGATGTTGGTCAAGTGGGCATGGCTGAGTTCTTCGACCCATCTCATGTTCTGCAATGCAAGGTCTCTCCAGTCCTCCTCCTGGGTTTAATACGATGATTGATCGTTCTAGCAACCCTAGATTTTTGGTTTCGGAACAGTTTGTTCCTTTCTGTCCTAGTCTTTGATTTACGCTTTTATCTTCGTCTTCGTGAGGGTTATTGAAGAGTTTGTTAATGATTTCATGGCTATAGTTTGGGTTTTAGGGTACATGTTTTTTTTTTTTTGTGGACTTGCATTAATTTAATTGAAGAATTGAAATTGGGTAAGAACAAGCATGTTAAGATGAATTAGGGTATAATGTGGCTGATTTGTGTTTATTGATTATGTTAGATATGTTTTTTTCTGAAACAAGATTTGTATGGAGAATTTGCATTAATAGTTTGGGATGTGATATAGGATATGGTTGCTAGATTTTAGCTTTAAATTTGGTTATTTACTGTATGATTTTGTTTGCAGATCGAAGAACTTGCTAAGATGATTCAAAAGGTTTGGATCTATGGACTCCTCTTTCATACTACTATTGGTTGCTTTTTGCATGTTTCTCTTTGTTGTCTCTTAAGTATATTCAAGAAGGTGGTTTAATGTTTGCAGAGTAAGCATCTAGTGGTGTTTACAGGTGCAGGCATCTCAACTTCTTGTGGTATACCTGATTTCAGGGGCCCCAAAGGCATTTGGACATTGCAGGTCAGTTATGTTTTATTCACCATCATTGCTTAGAAGTATCATCTCTCTAGTAACTTACACTTTGTGATTCATGTTCATTGGTTTTCAGCGCGAGGGCAAAGATCTACCAAAAGCATCTCTGCCGTTTCATCGTGCAATGCCGAGCATGACCCATATGGCTTTGGTTGAATTGGAAAGAGCTGGCATTTTAAAATTTGTCATCAGTCAGGTAGATCCTTCTTCTTTCGTCTTTACTTAATGACTGATAACTGAAAGGATCTTGTTTTCATAAAATTGTTAGAATGTGGATGGCTTGCATCTTCGATCTGGGATACCAAGAGAGAAGCTCTCTGAACTGCATGGAGACTCTTTTATGGAGATGTGCCCATCATGTGGAGCTGAGTAAGACAAAAATTTGTGTTCTTACAGTGTCACTGGACCACAGATGGTAACAGCCTTTCTGACCTTTGTCTGAAGGTACCTGCGTGATTTCGAGGTGGAAACTATTGGATTAAAAGAGACCTCGAGAAAATGCTCTAATGCAAAGTGTGGTGCTAAACTCAAAGATACGGTCTTAGATTGGGAGGTGAGTTCTCTTTTCCCTTCTAATACAAACGCTTTGTCTTTAACCTTGTAGTCTAAGACATTTAAAAAGCTAAAAAATCAATCTTTATTTGTCTGTTAAGCTTCTTTCCTTTTATGGCAGGATGCTTTGCCTCCAAAAGAGATTGATCCTGCAGAGAAACATTGCAAAATTGCTGATCTTGTACTCTGTTTGGGTACCAGGTAATTAATGACTCATAAGAACTCTCATGTTTAGATCATTTAGCCAAGTAACTAAACACCCTAATCTTGATTATCCTGTGTTTTGCTTGCTTTATGAGCCTTACTTCTTTTTGCAGTTTGCAGATAACCCCAGCTTGCAACTTGCCTCTCAAGTGTCTCAGGGGTGGAGGCAAGATTGTGATTGTTAATCTTCAGGTAAATCATCTTTCTTTTCTTCATTTGCATGATGGGTTCTCTGGACAGTGTTCACTATAAGCCTTGATATTGTCTTTGGAATGTATATGGAGGACTGTGTAGTGTTTCATCTGAAACTTTAGACTAATTATATTCGTCATTACAGAAAACCCCAAAGGACAAGAAAGCAGACGTAGTGATTCACGGTTTTGTTGATAAGGTAAGATTTCACCTCTTTATATGTATAGATATTTTCTAAAATTGTAGCCAAAACCTAAGGGAAGTATAGTAGATTACCCTCAAAACTGTGCTCAAAGTTTGTTTTATTGATCTTTTTTCCCTTCATTATTCTTTTGATGTGCAGGTGGTTGCAGGGGTCATGGAAACTCTCAACATGCAGATTCCTCCATATGTCAGAATAGATCTTTTCCAGATAATACTAAACCAATCCTTAAGCAGAGGTCTAACAGCTACCAAAATTTGATCCTGAATCTTACTCTCTAACTCGTTTTCATAATTTTCACTTCACATAGTTTTCATTTCTGTTTACAGATGAAAGGTACATTAACTGGACACTTCGTGTTGCAAGTGTTCATGGATTAACTTCTCAGCTACCATTCATTGGATCAGTTGAGGTAAACATATAGAAAACTAACTATTATCTCCTAAACCAAAACCAAAATGGTATAGTGTGAGCGTTTCTGATTCGTTTCATTTGTGAACCAGGTCTCCTTCTCGGACAACCATAACTTCAAAGATGCAGTTCTCGATGAGCAGCCGTTTATCATAAAAAGGTAACAAACACCTTTCTTCAGAGTCCATTTTCTTGTCTTATGTCTCATTTATAACATGTCTTCTTTCATACAGGAGAACAACGGAAACCGAGACATTTGACATATTCTTGAAAATCAACTACAGTGAGGGTTGTGACTGTCTCTCCACCAAAATTACCATTCCCTTCAAATATGAGGTTAGTTAAGACACATACTATTCGATAAAGCTCTTTGTTATATTTTGATTTATCAGCATTTTTCGAATAACTTGTGTAGGTTTCAACGGAAGAGCATGAGGAGGAGACTATTGACAAGGAGGCTGTGCTGCAAAGCCTGAGAGAGAAAGCGGTTGAAGAATCTAGCTGCGGGCAAAGCGGTGTGGTCGAGAGAAGATTTGTTTCTGAGCCGAGAAGTGAAACCATTGTGTATGCGACTGTGACCAATCTCAGGACGTTCCATTGTCAACAATCTGTGCTTGCTAATGGTGACCTCAGGTGGAAGATGGAAGGATCTGGAACAACGTCTCGTAAACGTTCTAGAACCGGGAAACGAAAACCGAGGGCATAGGAAGAAGAACAAAGAGAGCTCTCTTCTTTTGTATATAAACAACCTCTAAGTCTAATAGGAATTATTGGGAATATGGAAGTTAATCAGCGTTTTAAGGGCTGAGTGAATTTTGTGTGCTTTTTACCCACACTCGGTTCTCTTAAACCGGAATTAGCCAGGGTTTTAGGCTAAACTTTGTTTAAGTAGCTATTGTAACTTTGAATGTATAATGCATTCGATTTGTTCGGATGTAAATTATTACCAAAGTTACAAGATAATCTAGAAATTGCCCCTTTTTTTGTGTGTTGTAGATATTATAAAAGAATTCTCAAAACTTTAGCAAGTCACCTAAGGGCATCCGCATTGGTGAGTTTTTCACCAATCTCTCTACAACTGTATTAATAATATTTAAGTATTTAATAAAAACGTCTTATGGATTTCACATTTGAACCTTTTTTTTTACAAACTTTTTAATTAAATAGTAATATAACTAGTAAGAAATTTTGGTAAGAGACTGGCCAATGCAGATGGCCTAAGATGCATAATTAGGATTTACCTTTCTTAGTTTTGTATGAGATCTTGTTCATTTGGTTTGTCTTTCTCTTCCTTATTCCTGAAGATGATTGTAAGCAACAATCACTCATGGAAACAACATCTTGAAACATGCTTACTCTCTCTATCAACTGAACCATAACAAACGGATGTTAACTTAAACAACGATTACAAAGATCATTCAGACATCAACACAAGAAAAACAAAACAAAACACAGTTACTTCAAAGATAGTCTCAAGTTAGTTGATCAATGACTGTACTAGCTAGCGAGAGCAAGTCACGTGATGACTGACGACATGCACATGACCGAAATATCAACTAAATGTATTTTTAGATACCTCCATGGTTCATGTCATGTGCACTTTTTATAATGACGTTTATCTCCCTGTTATTCGCCGAGGGATGTCTCCTTTAATTTGAAATCCAGGGGTAACATTGTCAATGTTCAACGTCAGTCTCTTTTCCCGAGGCAGCAACAGACAAAACCAGACCCAATCTCTCAAGCAAGCTCAGATTCTGTGGTAATAAAGAAGTCGAAGACACAAAAGAGTTGGGTGATCAATGCTGTTTTCTTTCGTCTATCAATGGACTCACATTGCTCACCTAGTCGACTCGTTCTAGTCGCCTTCTGCTTCCTCTGCCTCTTCGCCGGAGATTCATCAGCGACGAGGTCTGGTTTCTTCTACACAAGACACAAAGGACGATGCACGCCGCAGTAACTAATCAAAACCCTTTTCCCTCCGGTAAAAAGACTACTTTTCTGACATCTCGGTTGGTACGTGTTTGCAGGTATTGGAGCAGCAGGAGGGAGGCATGGCCGAGGATGGTGCCCGAGAGATCGACGGTGGAGAAAATGTTCGGAGTGATGGTGGCCAAAGAGCGTTGGAGATCTGATCTGACGCTGGTGGAATCGACGTCTAGGAACGACGAGGAAGGGAATGCGTACGGTGCGTTGCTGAAGCAGGGGATCGCTGCTCTGCTCAACTCTTACGCGAGAAGAAGCTTTTCTTATGCGCCTTGGGAGGTGAAGACTATGCTCATTCAGGCCATGATCTCCGAGCCGGCTGCTCGCCGGCAAGCACAGAAGTTCGCCGCTGCTAACGTGGCTTGTGACTAACCTTGAGAATCAGATCAAAAGATTAGTAGAGTCACTTTGTTGTACTTGTTGCTTGGTGTGTTATTGTGGTGTTGCCTTGGTGGATACGTATTCATTCTTGTTAATCTTGAACTCAAATGAATCTAATGAGAAAAATTTAATATGATTACATCTGTTTTATCACATTATTTGAATGGTTTGTGTAGTAATAATACTGATCTGGTGAAGTAAATAATCCTCTCAGCTTTTGTCATGTGACCTCAGTGTAAAGCTGGTGTTGTCTGATGTAATCTATCACTCCATCTTCAGTCAAGTACTTAACCGATAACCCTCGCGAAATGCATTGCCTGTAAGAAGATGAGATATGAGCAAGAGAAGCCAATTTTTTTTATTTTGGGTGAAATGGAATGTTCTTGAAGAGGATATATAAACATCACACTACCTTAATCTACTTGAGCTAATCTGGTTAGGAACAAAGTTGTTGACGATTCTGATGTTATCCTGCAAAGGAAACCGTATTATATCATTTGACTGATTGATACAGCGAAACAAGAAACTTGGTAATACTTACACGGGTTTCGTATAAGACTCTGTCACCAAAGATCATGTTTTCAACATCTTGTCCTTCTCTACGGATGCAGACAATCCCATAGTCTTTACAAATACTCCTTACCTTCAAAACACACAATGTTGATAATGAAGCATATAGAATCGATAAAACATGCTGCTTTGGTTATACTGCCTTGGTTTTACCTGTTCAGGGATCCAAACACCGGGAGAGCAGAAAGATTCCAATAGATCCGAGCCACATAGTAGCATGACTTTGAGAGATTCTAGCATTAGAAACCACACACTATAGATTTTAGCTTGAAAGTTGCTTAGTAACTAGCAATTACCCAAAAATGTAACTAAAGACCATATAGGATGATATTCTTGCGGTTTATCTTACCCTTGGGTACAAGGCGATTGTTTGTAAGGAAAGTCTTGACCCTTGATAAAACCACCAAACTCCGTTGGTAGCTGTCTTGGGATGCCTGTAGAATAAGCTTTCACGGCTTTGTAAGGACACAACGCTTTGTTTCTCTAAAAGAACTTATCAAAAGCTTTTGAGGGCGAGAGAGGGAAAGATAGAGTACCTCCCACGGATCAACCATTATGAAGTCGGAGCTTTTGCAGGCTAGATTACACATCTCTAAAAGATGCTCTGCAGATAAAAGTCCCTACACAATCCTGATGAAAGGTTAGAGGAGATTTAACCGTAAACAGAAGAACCTTGGGAGTTAAAAGAGAAGTTATTAGCTCCACGCTCCATCAAACGTAACTTGTTAATTAGCATTACTTTAGAAAAAACCATGAGTCATAATTGAAAGAAGCTAAGATTCTAAAGTTTGCCAAAATCATACCTCCTTCTTGTATGCATCATTTACAGGAGACATATAGCCTCCAAGAACATGAAATCCCTCAGATTGTAATGCATCTCTCGCCAGCTCTAAACACGAAACAAATAACTTATCAGTTCAAAGGAGAAACGGTCGCAGAAAGATCATTCGACCAGACAAGCATCAACATGAATATTTCCAGAAGCCTCTAAACCACAAAGCTAATAGAACAAACACAGTCAGATAATGTAGGATTGTTTCACTGAACAGGTACAGAACAAGGGCATAATAATCTAACCTACTTTAAACTAATAAACAGTGTCCCAGTGAAACCACTGTTCATAATGCCTAACAAATGTTCGAATTTTCACATTGCTAAAATTTGAAACTCATTGCTAAAATTTGAACTCTCTAGAGCTGTTCTTGTAAGAACTCACCAAACATGCGTAAATGCATGAACGTAGGAGGATTGAAACTCCCAGTTGCCACAAGCACTACACAAGTTTTATCCCTGTTACAGACAAAACGATCGAAATTTACAGTGAATTTGGTGACAATTTCATCAACATAAGCTAGTAACTAAATGGATCAGTTAATTTTAACTGAGAGAAAATTGAAATGACAAAAAAGGGAGGGTGAAATCAATAAAAAAGCTTTGAAATTTACTTAGATTGTGATCCGATAGTTAGTTTATCCACTGGTAGAGAGACATCCATTAGAACTGATATGTTGATCGAATGAATCTTATAGCCTGTAACGATCACTCCGGCGAGTAGAAGACAACGATGAATAAAGAATAGATCGATTTTTGAACAAAAAAAAAAAAAAAAAAAAAAAAAAAAAAAAAAAAAAAAAAAAAAAGGATAGATCCAAAACGGTGTCGTCTTACATATACGACGACGTTTTACTTGAGTTAAAACGCACCGTTTCGCATTAGTATTTTTATTTTTTCGTTGTGGTTAAAAATAATCTTTTAAAGGGGGAAATGGAATCATTATCCCCAAAATTTTGAAATTCGAATCCGCGCTAGTGGTCTCTCACTCGATCTCGAGGGCTAGGTCGTCGGCGATGTTTTCCGGCAGAGAGAACCCGACGGCGAATGTAAATATGCAGAATCTTTTCGTTCAGATCTTCGAGAGGAAGAGGCGAATCGTCGAGCAGGTCAAGCAACAAGTAGATCTCTTCGACCACCATTTAGCCTCCAAGTGCCTACTCGCCGGAGTCTCCCCTCCGTCGTGGCTCTGGCCTCCGTCTATACCTTCCGAAACTTCCGGTAGTACTTCCTTCCTGCTCAATTTCTCTCCAGCAATGTCAATTTCATTGTTTTTAGTACTGGTTAGTGTGGGATTGATGCTGCGAAGTTGTTTTGGTACTTCAAAATCGAAAAGGATTGAAGCTTATTAGCGTAATTTGATGTTGAAATACTGTGATAGGTAGGATTCAATGATAATAAACGGTGTTGGGGTTCCTAAGCATTATTTGATGTTGAATATACTCAAAGCATTATCTGGTTGAAACTAGTATCAATTTCCATCGGTTATATATGTGTTTCAGTGACGGTTGAAGGGAAGAGTTTCTGTTCGCTGTTCTTATTTTGATGTTTGTTCTTATGTGTACAGAGTTGAATAAGGAGGAGATCATCTCTGGACTCCTCTTTCCTCAATCAAGACCTTCCTTCATTTGTCCTAGCGGACGTCTCTTTCCGTATCAGCCGCCCGTCAGTTTTCTAGCTGACAGTGTAGGAAGACAAGACCTGACATCAGTGGTGAACAACACCTTGGAAGAGCAGTTGTTTGAAGAAGAACAACACCACCACCTCTCACACAACTTAGTCAGACGCGTTTCAGATCATTCGCACGAACATGATGATGGTACTGCATTTCCTAGAGATGTCCATGAGGAGGAACCATTGCCAGAAGGTGTCTCAAGCGGTTGCAGAGAGAATCAAAGCTGTCCGTCTCGTGGACACAGTCAGAATCAGAGAGTTGAAAATAGCCTTGGTGCTGCATCTCCTGGACGTAGCCAAGGGAAAATGGTTCCTAAAAGTGTCTCAACTACTGGTTGTGAGCGGAAACCGTCATCTCTTGGATACTGTCAAGATGAAACTGAACCAGACACTTGCTTTGACCCTGGACTACCAGTACCGCTTGATAAGATTCAGAGATCGAAGTCACGTCAAAAAGATTTCAAGCGTCGGAGTAGTGCCAAAACTTCCAGAAGCCGTTCAAACTATAGAAATGACCTCAAACCTTCTCCAGGTGGAAATATAGGCCCTGAGATTGCTTCGTTAAGGTCCGACAGTGTTAGGGAAATAAATTTATTTGAGCATGATGGGAATGATGAAGGTTGTCCCGATGAAGTAGAGGACAGCAATTCTCAAGGTAAGGGAGGGGATCAGTGTATTAAGTTTAGCTTATCTACAGAGTCTTCAACCCCACATCAGAAAGTGGTTCCTTTGCAAAGAGCTACCAGTGGAGATACTTCTGCTTCTATTGTACCAAAATCTCTAAGTGAGTCTGGTCATGTGAATGAAATGGATGTATTACAGACCACTGAGACAATTGATGAAGTGCCTGTTAAAATAGATGAGCAAATGGATGATCCCCACAGCAGAAGTTGCAATGAAACAGCTTATCTCGATGGAGGTACAAGATCTAAAAGCTCAAGCCATGATAGATCCAAGAGGGAACATCAAAAGTCTAACAACTCTGTTTCGGGTAGCATTTCGTCAAGAAATTCAGATCCCTCTCACAGGGCAGATAATGGAGTAGAATTACCCCAGGTAATACTTCTCACTAATGAAGATTCTAGGCTGAAAGATGCTGGAACGAGACTCTTTCAGTCTGAAATTAAAACAAGATCCAGCAGCAATGCACGGAGGAATAAATCCAAGACTGGGCATTCAGGCTCTGTTAAGTCTTCTTCAGTTGACCTGGAGCCAAGACATTCGATTTCATCACTGCAAGGTGGAGATGCAAAGGAGTCACTGATTCCCTCGACTATTGATGTTGAAGGTTTGGTAGTTGTAAATGTTACCAGCGAAGATCAAGCAAAAGAAAAGGGTGAAGGTGTAAAAGAGTCACTGGTTCCCTCTATAGTCGATGTTGAAGGTGGTAATTCTGGAGGAATTAGATCTAAGACCGAGCATTCAGGCTCTCTTGAGTCTTCTTCAGTTGACGTGGAACCAAGACATTCAGTTTCATTACTGCAAGGCCGAGAAGTAAAGGAATCGCTCATTCCCTCTTCTATTGATGTTGAAAGATTAGTAAATGAAGACATGGCCAGCAATGATCAATCAAAAGAAAAGGGTGAATGTGTAAAGGAGTCAATGATTCCCTCGACTATTGATGTTGAAGGTTTAGCAGTCGAAGATATCACCAGGGGCAATCAATTAAAAGGAAAGGGTGAATGTGTTGACACTAACATATGTTCAAGTGCTGGAAGGATCAGCCAATCTGGCGTATCCACAGATGAGATGACACTTGCGAGTGCAATTGAAAACTCTATACCCAAGACCGAGCTTTTGGGCTTTGTTGATTCCTCTTCAGCTGAACTGCAGTGGAGACACTCAGTAATGCAATCAGACGATGAAAGTGTATTGTTGAAGCCCGTTACTGATACTGGTGAAGCTTTATTAATGGACGAAGATAAGGCTGGGGAATCAACTGAAGTTAGCGGTATCTCAAAATCTAGAAGTTTAAGCCAAATTGACATCACGGTAGTTGAGCAAGTGGTGGTTGAATCTATTCTTCAAGAAAGTGGTACCCCAGAAGACATGACTGACCATTCTAAAAAATGGGATACTGGTTGTGTGTCCAAGGAAGAGCAGTCACAGGGTTCATTGACCAAAGCAGGGAGTAACCAGTGCCATGGGATATTAAGTAGGCCAAGAAGCTTAGCAACTGAAGAGAAATCAGCAAATGAATATAAGGATCTTTCTATTGACTCTGATCGTAAATCAACTGAGGAACAGCTTAAAGTTAGAGCAGGAAACGCATCACTGAGAACGCATGATCTCCCTGACTTTATGAAGCCTGAATCACACTGTTTTGATGATACTGGAGAACGCAGCTTCGATGACATTCCAATGAATAGTCGAGAAAAATCTACAATGGAGAAGGCCCTAGCACCAGAATCTGCCGCAAGGGTGTCAGATGTTCCATCTCTCACTGATTCTGAGGTAAATCTTTCGGCAGACAACGAAATGAACGACACTGAAGATCATAATGGCTTAGAGAAAGAAATGCTATCAGAAACGGAATCACCTGCAAGCCATACTGGCTTAAGAGGGGGAGAAAATGAACCTCCAGAGTCAAATACATCCTCTGGTCAGATAGATGCATTGAAAAAGAGACCTCAACTTGGAATATCCTCGGACAAAGGTGTTCCCCAGTTTAATAGAAATATAGCATGCACAGAAACAGGTGAATCTCATGGTCTAGAGGGCTCTATACAGGATCTTTTCTGCTCTAGCTCCCTTATGGAGGGTTCACAACTGCAGAATAAGCGGAGAAAAACCCTGTACAAAGTAACTAGTAGAGAGCCTTCGTCAAACCCAGTGGTGAATGTTCTTTTCTATGTCTTAGGATAGTTCATTATATGAGAGTTTTAAACTAGTTCGTGCTTCCAAATGTAACTAAAATGCTTTTTGAATCATGGTTTTTATATATTGCAGGGAGACATTCTCGACTCAGATTCTGTTAGGGAAACAGTACATCATAGTGAGGAAGCCGCAGGTCACAACCTCAATCAATACGATGTAGAGTTACAAAAGATAATTGGATCTGCATCTTCAGATCACTATGAAGTTGAGTTACAAAAGATGATTGGATCTGCATCGTCAGCTGAGTTACGATTTGGAGAGGTATGTGCTGTATTTCTCATTCTTCTTAAGTTTGTCTTGTAATTAGTAGCATTTCTCTCTTGAAAATAACTGTAGGCAGTTTAGAACTATATCATTACCTACTCTAAAGGAAATAGACAGTTATTCTTCACCTGAATATCTCAATCTAGACTTAAGTGTCGTAGAATCAAGCACCTCACAAGCTGCATATGTGTATATAAAGCTATTAACCATAGAAATTATCGGCAAAAATCTGAAATCCTCCTATTCAATATTATCAGCTCTTCTGTGCTCGTATTTGCATGTCTTTGTTGGTATGACTCCATTGCCAATAATAAACGACACAAATATTAAGCTGAGAGTTTGCATAACATTAACTCAAAACGGATATTTACAGGATTACTTATTCAAGGAAGCTGGATTGATGAGTCCTGCCTCGCTTTCCTTCAGACCAGAACAGAGTGTAGACAGGAGTCTTATTGCTCCAAATCAGGGACTTAAAACAGAAAATATGGACTTTCTGCCATTTGCTGGAGAAACATCTCACCCATTTGCTAGTGGCGTTGTACGTAGTTCAGATTGTTCTCCTTGTTTGTCACCCTTGGGTTTGACAGGCGCAGACGATGGAAGCCCCCCTGTTTTGGAGGGCTTTATAGTCCAAACGGATGATGAAAGTCAAAGCGGTTCCAAAAACAAGATAAAACATGACAGCTTCGAATTTCCAGGAACTACAGCAGAAAGTGCAACCATCATAGAGCAGATTCGCAAGTCTGCTTGCAGGATCACTCCCTCGTTAGATCCAGCTAAAATATTCAAGTTCAATGAGAAACTGGATTTGGATCAGTCCGTTTCAACTGAACTCCTTGATGGCATGTTTTTCAGTCAGAATTTGGAGGGTAGCTCTGTCTTTGATAACTTGGGGGTTAACAATGACTATACAGGAAATTTGTACACTAGCTGTCTGCCCTTTTCTGGTGCTGGCTCATCTGCCGATGCTAGGAACCTTCTTACGTCTCCAAATGGGAAGCTGTGGTATAGAAGTTTGCAAAAGTCTTCCAGTTCAGAGAAGCAGGGCATTCAGACACCAGACCTACCTTGCATTAGCGAAGAGAATGAGAACGTGGATGAGGAGCCTGAAAACCTATGCGCCAACACTCCAAAGCCTATGAGGTCAGAGAAGCGAGGAAGTTCAATTCCAGACCTTCCTTGCATAGCTGAAGAGAATGAGAAAGAAGATGAGATATTAGAAGCTGTCAGTCAAGTATCTGATGATTCCAAAAGTGGGAATGCCTCTGCTGAAAAGAAGCCTTTTGCTGATGTTGATGAAGAAACTATGAAATTTCTTCCATCTGACTCTAACGCTAAGATCCCTGTTGATAGACAGAGCCTAGATTCTGTCAATACCGCATTTAGCTTTTCTGCTACGTGCAACAACAGTGTCAAAAGTAAACCAGAAAGGAAGATGGGTGGTAGCCGAAGATTCACGAGTAAAGGTAAAGAGAATCAAGGTGGAGCAGGCGCTGGAAGAAATGTTAGACCGCCTAGTAGCAGGTTCAGTAAGACTAAGTTGTCTTGCAACTCGACTTTGACATCTGTAGGGCCGCGATTACCAGATAAACAACCTAGGCACAACAACATTGTCTCAAACATCACTTCGTTCGTTCCACTTGTGCAGCAGCAAAAAGCAGCTGCAGCAATCATTACAGGTAATAGATCTCTTAGTCTAGTAGAAAGCATTTGATATTTCGAATTACTTATTTGTCTGAACTTACCCTATCTATGTTTCCTCTAGGCAAGAGGGATGTCAAAGTAAAGGCCCTAGAAGCAGCTGAGGCTTCAAGAAGGATTGCTGAACAGAAAGAAAATGAACGCAAGATGAAGAAAGAAGCTATGAAGGTTGAGCGGGCAAGGCTGGAACAAGAAAACCTGAGAAAGCAAGAGATTGAGAGGAAAAAGAAAGAAGAAGAGCGAAAGAAAAAGGAAGCTGAAATTGCATGGAAGCAGGAGATGGAAAGGAAAAAGAAAGAAGAAGAGCGGAAGAGAAAAGAGTTTGAAATGGCAGATAAAAAGAGGCAGAGGGAAGAAGACAAGAAGCTGAAGGAAGCTAAAAGACAGCGAGTTGCAGAAATGCAGAGACAACAAAAAGAGGCTGATGAGAAACTACAAGCTGAAAAAGAACTGAAAAGAAAGGCTATGGTAAGACTAAGAACCCTCTTCTTGTTTTGATCTTTGTTTGACTAATGTGATGCAGGAGTTTTGCTGAATAAAAGGAAGTGACATTTTCAGGATGCGAAGATAAAAGCATTGAAGGAACTTAAAGAAGGACAAGGTAATGCTAGGATCCGTGAAGTAAGATCAAAGAGTAATTCCAGCGATGATACCAATGCATCAAGATCCTCGAGAGAGGATGATCTCAAGGTACGAGTTTCTTTCTCATCCTATAGAGACTTGGAGTTCTTTAGAGATGAGACCAATCTCAGATACATAACAATACTTGTGCTTATAGGTGATAAGCAACATAGGGAAAATGTCTGAAGAGTCCTACGACATCTCTCCATACAAATGCTCAGACGACGAAGATGAAGAGGAAGACGACGATGACGACATGTCAAACCACAAATTCGTTCCTTCTTGGGCCAGGTTTTGTTTCTTAGTTGCTTCTATCATTCTTTAATATGTTCAGCTCTCATTAGCTACTAAAGCGTCTTTGTTTATACAGCAAGAGCAATGTACTTCTCAGCGTCATTTCCCAAGAAAATCGTGATCCCGATGTTGCTTTCCCTGCAAAACGCTTCCGCAGTATAACCAAAGGTAAAATCTCTCGACTACACGTCAACATATAAAGACAACTCTCATAGTTTTACCCATAGTTTCTTTTCGATATTTGCAGTTCTTTTGCCGCGAAAGTTCCGAAGCCAGTAGCATAAACTACGAGGAGCCAAACTCAGATTCTCGGAGACAGTAAAACTGTGTTTCAAGTTCCTTAGTAGCTTCAGCTTCAAAGTCTGTGAATACACTCTCTTTGTGCTTAACCTATTGTAGCAAATGATCGTATTTGCTTTTGTTAGGATTAGTGAATGGAGACAGTAAAATTGTGTTTCAAGTTCCTTAGTAGCTTCAGCTTCAAAGTCTGTGAATACACTCTCTTTGTGCTTAACCTATTGTAGCAAATGATCATATTTGCTTTTGTAAGGATTAGTGAATGGATGTAACGCTTGAATTTCATTTGATTTTTATAACAACTTGTGGCCCTTTGGTTCAGTGAGTTTATATATTGAACAATTAGGTTTTTCGAATTCATATAAAACCCTATTTCAGAATGTTAATGTCATGATCAACATATAAACCCTAGTTCCAAGTTGATAAAGAATGGGAAGTAGATTTAAAGAGGATTCATAACATCCTTGAGCTCGTCTCAAAATTCACAGAAAACATTGACAATGGTCATGGAGAAGCTGAACGCCTTGTAAAGTCACAAGAAGGGATAACATCAGAACAAGCTTTAATCATATGAACTCTGGATGTACAAGGGAACCAGCTAAAAAGACTCCTTCAAATTTGTCTGATTCACAGTATGCATCTTACTATCTTTCTTTGCTTCTCTGATTAGCAATTAAGTATGCAATCATATTTATACTTTTGTTTTCTCTTGTTTTCGTTGGCAGTTCTTGATGCGAGTGCCAACCAGTTCCATAAGCTTAAGTATCTGAACTTGTGCTATTATGCAGAACATGACAAGTAAGACAGTGATGCGTCGTCTTCACTGGCTCTTTTCTCTGACAAATACAACTCAAAAAACATACCAAAAAACATCTGTATTAGTTGAGTTTCGGTATACTCCAGGTGTGTCACAACTGCTGTCTTACTCCACTTGCGTTAAAAGATCTTTGTTTGTTTGTTCTTTCTCTTTACAGAGACAGAGCGAGAAGAGGAACAAACTCTGAGTAATAGCTGGAGCTGTGTTGGCAATTCATGTGCTAACTTCACCTGTAAATCAGTCAGGACTCATTCAGATTAATTAGATAGGGAAAATGGGTAATGAAATGCAGAGCCATGGAAGATGCTAAAGGTCCTTCTCTGTATGTTTTTGAGGAATCTTTTGATGTAAACATTGTCAGAATGGAGACAAACTGGTTTGTTGTGTTGGGATGGTGTCTGATGGATCTTGCTTGATGCAGACAGAATCCTGCAGTACCACTCGTGAGCCTGTAACACAAATATTATTATTCATATGCATTGTCAATGTGTAGATTGTCTGTTAGCCTTCTAACAAATTTTTATTCCGTTTATACTAATTTGCGCTTACAAAAATTGGTAGCACGCATCAGGAATTTTAAAGAAATACATGCATCTGGCAACTATTACTGAACAAATAATTATGAAATTTGCCAAATCTGTATAATAAGCTTTATGTAACTAGAGATGTACAATAGAACTAAAACAGCTAGTGGATTAAGATTATAGTTTGGTAATATTGGGTAGATGATGAGTGATGGCGGCTGATGACGTTTTAGATTATAGTTTTGCGAATTGTTAGGGAAAAGTATTCATATTTCATTAAACAAATAGGCCACTAGATGAATTATAATTACAAAGATCACCTAACTTGTGTCATGATTTTGACAAAACACCGTTTAAGACATCTTTCAAAAGTGATTATATTCGAAATATAAAAAGGTAGCCAATTGATTATTTCTTTTGTTCTTTAGCAAAATGCTTATATTATTATATTTTTGTCAACAAATGCTTATTATTTTGAGAAAGAAAAAATCAATGTAATGAGAATTATTATTAAAAATAGTATCGAAAATAATGAAACAAGACAAAACAAAGCCAGCAAAGTCACTTGCTTTGCATCGGTTCGAACCAACATGAATGCGCTCAATTAACAGCCGTTAGCCAGCTCAGCTATCCGTTTATAAACCAAAAGACGTCAGGTCGGATGGGATTAACTCCGTTTATATAAACCGTTACAGACATCGCACCGAGAATGCAAATAAAAGAGAAGAAGCAAAAAAGGAATTAATTGAGAAAAAATTAAAAATAGGAAAAGTCTGTCTTTCTCTCTCATCTGCGATCAATTGTGTTCTCTCAATTTCCCCTTGGTTTTCTCGGGCGGCTTCTCATCTCCTTATTCTCCGAATCGTTCTTCTCCATTTCTTGAGATTAAATCTTCCTCCTTTCTTCAGACCCCCATGTCGGTACGTTCAAAAATCAAATCTTTATTAAGATCTTTTTTTTTTTTTTTTTGTTGATTCCCGATGTATGCTAGAGCATAAACCTTCGAATTCGATGTTGTGATTCTGATGAACAATTTTTGTCGCAATCGGTTTGTGATTCTGATAAGCTATTTGTCTTGTTGCTGGTTAATCGTTTTCCTGGATCTCTGTTTTTTTTAGCTTTTAAAGTTTCGATCTTTGGCTTTTATTCAACCTGAATTTGATTTGATTCAACTTGTAAAGCTCTCTTTTAAGGGTGTTCTGATTTTGGATTTAAGATATAAAAAGTTTTGAACACAGACAAGTTTAGGAGGGACAGATTGTTCTTGATTCATTTGATAGTGAAGAGGCATACAAATATTGTGTTTAGAGAGAAAAGCAAAGGATCTTTTATGTCTTGAGAGTTTGTTTGCTTATTTAAGAGACAAAGATTTGGTTTCCACTACTAGTTTTCAAACTTCATTTTCTTCTTACCTAACAAAAAGGATAAGAAGGTGGATAGGAACTTTTGAATTTCTCTTATGATTAGCTTTGGTACTATCTTTTTGACTTGTGGTGTTATATACTGTTTGCTAGGAAAATGGATAAGTTGATTAGTTTGGGCTATTGTACAAACCTTTTTCCCTGATAGTACTTGATTGTATGAATGTTTTCCTGCTTTCACATTTGCTTGGCGATGCTTTTGGTTTGTGTTTTATTCAAACCTGACACTTTGCTTACAAAGGATAAAGGCTAAGTAAGCATCGATTATCGAAAGATCATGCACTTAACAACATGTGAATACACAGCTTATCTCATCTAATTTGCACACAAGAGGGCTACACATTCGAGTTTGAGATTGAACTGTTGCTGTATTTGGTTTCACCATTTTGTGTGTTCACACCACATGAACAGGACAAAGGTCGTCCCTTGCCCAAGTTTGGTGAATGGGATGTGAACGACCCAGCATCAGCTGAAGGCTTCACAGTCATATTCAACAAAGCTAGGGATGAGAAAAAGACCGGTGGCAAACCAGGTTCACCTGGTAAATCCACTGATGGTCATGCTAAGTCCGGAGGAGGAGGAGGAGGAGGAGATCCTAGTAAACCCCAGCCTGTAAGTTTCTTCTTCGTCTTTTCTATCTTCTCTGTCTACTCTCTTTCCATCTATCGTCACACAATACTGTCTCTTTTGGCGTTTCAGAAAAAATGGCTCTGCTGCATGCAGTCTCCAGCTGTGGACTCTTGAAAGACACAAACATGGATTCTTCTTGCTGCCCCAAAGAAAAAAGAAGTCGCATTGCTTAGAGATTCTAGAGCAATGTTATTTTATGTTTTAATGTCTTTCTTGAAAGTACCCATACAACAGAAAAAAAGTTCCTAAGATGAGTTGGAGCCATATCACGGTTATGATTCCATCTTTGAAGTTGTTTGTTCTTCTTAAAAAAATTGCTGTAAAATCGTGTTGCCACTGTATCTATTATGTAATGCTTCTCATATGGGTCGTTTTTGGTTTTTAAATTTATTGGCGTCTTTTTCCTTGATTTTATCAATTTATTTACACCGTTGAACCAACAAAAAAATTAAAATATTTATTGTGTTGTAGTGTTATTCCTTTTGGTTTGCCTCTTATTACATCAAACAAATTATTTTATGTTCTCCGTCACGAAAATATATAAAATTCCATTGAATAAAAATTTGAAAACCCCTTTGTTCAAGTGGCTCTGAGTTGCTGCCTGCTCTGTTACACAATGGCATACAGGAGAAAACACAAACATGATGAATCCACCAAACACATGGGAGGAAGTTGGTTATATTGATGAGCTTTACCGGGGGCTTTTATGTTGGATTCTAACTAAGCCTCTTAATCGATACTAGATACCTTTAATTATGTGCTCCTCTGGATCTTAAATAAAAAATGTGCAACGTTTTGTAAAATGTAGATATTATACTAGTAAAGATCTTCTTATCTCGCTTTCAGTCCATCGGATTCACAATAAACTTTGAGTTTTGCTTCTTTTTGGTCAAAGTGTAAGAAAATAGGCGCATACTATTCTGTGATGATCAAAACTATCAAAGAGAGGTGGATTATTTTATATTCTCCAATTGGTGTTTAAAAAAAATAAAATAAAATCTCCAATTAAAATGTGAAATGCAAACACCAAGTAGGGGCCAAAGTAGAAAGAGCAAAAGCATTGTCAAGATGATCATCCTTGGAGGAGGAGGACTTGGCCCCAATTCGGACTAGTCAACAATATATTATATAATTAGCTCTATTTTTTTTTTTGCCTTACATGTCTTCTAGCTCACGTGGGAAATAGTTCTATGAATTTTCCCATTAACCTCCACGCAATTTCTTTTTCTTCTGGAATCTACGAATTTTCTCTTAATTATATGGAGTTGGGCCATAGAGTATGAATGATGAGACATTAAAACGATTGAACTTTTTTTTTTTTGGATTTATTAACGAGTAACAGTTCTTTTTGGCACACTTTACAGCTAGCTAATCACTTCATAACAAATTAAGTCTGGTCCATAAGGAACATTAACTCTCGAGAGGCAGTACGTACTAAAAGTGTTATGGATCTTATGGTAATCTATGCTCATGGAAACGGATACGTGGAAGCGGAAGCGTAAAAAAATGCAGAATCGATATTTTTTAAAATATAAGAAGCGTGTACGTGTTGGAAGCGTATATCTATATATATATATATATATATATAAATTAAAAAGAAAAATTAGGACTAAAAATTATATGATTTAAATTTGATATAAAGCATTTATTCATTTATAATAATTTTGAAATGATTTTATATTAAAACTGTAAAAATACACATAAATTAAGTTTACCAAAAAATATTATATTAATTATTTTTAATACTTCATAAATAATTGACACAATATATTTCAATATGTGCTATATCTTTAATAAAAAATCTCAATGCATAAAGATAATTTATAGTATTATTTTTTGTATATTTATAACTCAATTTTTATTACTATTATTTTTTTATATTTTATATAGATTAAAACTATGGTTTTATATTTTATTGATATACATTGCATTTTTTTTTTAAACGGAAGCGTGATTCCAAAACGGAATTGTAAGCTTCTAACATGTTTTTAAAGAAAATATTTTAGAAACGTTTTGGAAGTGAGATTCCGCAAGCTTCCATAAGATTCTGATTTCGAAGCGGGAAGCGGATGTCCGATAAAGCTTCCGTGCAACGTAGATGGTAATACAAAGAAGCTAAATAAAGCAAAGTAAATTAGAGCAATAAACAATTAGGTTTCACCGGAGACCAATCAAAGGCCGCCATTTGTCAACCAAACACACTTCCCCTCTCTCCTCTCTGTCTCTTTCTCTCTCATGGGCACTGACTTCGCAGAAATTCAAACTTCATCTCTTTCCCAAAGCTCTCTAATCTTTTTCATCTCTTTAGTAGGCGTCGAGAGAGTACTTTTTCTGATTAACGTGTTTTTAATCGTTTGGTATCGATCGTCTTCTTGTCTCTCTCCCAGAGAAATAATATAAAAAAGATTCTGTCCTTAAAACTTCACTCCGGAAAGATCAGGTAACGAATTCGATAGTTCTTGGTCATGCCTTTAAAGGTTGAATAGACGCTTCACGTTTTTTGATAATTAATTGATACGATCTGTGCGGATTCTTAGTGATTAGGCTTTAATTAATCATTCCCTTAATAATAACCTCTCTCTCTCTCTCTCTCTCTCTCTCGCTCTTGTGTATGAAAGAAAGAAAATGCAAAATGGTTGCTAAGAAAGGACGTCAAGATTCTTCTCCTTCTGTGGAGGTTGGGGAGATTGACACAAGCGCTCCTTTTCAATCCGTTAAACATGCTGTTAACCTCTTCGGTGAAGCTGCCCTTTCTGCTGATAAGCACCCTCTCATTCGCAAACCCACTCCTCAATCCGCTGAGGTAAAATAAAAACACTCTTTTTGATTTTTAATTCACAAACACTTTAAGTTGAGTTTCTGAGTTTATACAGAAAGTTTTGGTTAAGCAAACGGAGCTTCACTTGGCGCAGAAAGAGCTGAACAAGCTAAAGGAACAAGTTCAGAACGCTGAATCAGTCAGAGAGCAAGCGTTGAGTGAGCTGGATTGGGCTAAAAGAACCGTCGACGAGCTTACTCGTAAGCTCGAAGCTGTTAACGAGTCGAGAGATTCTGCTAATAAAGTGACTGAAGCTGCCAAGAGTCAGATCAAAGAAGCCAAACCAGAGACTGTTCCTGTGCCTAGTAGTGATGATGAGTATGTGACGGTGTGTAAGGAGCTTGATGCAGCGAAGCAAGAGCTGAGGAAGATCCGTCAGGTCTCTAACGAGGTTGCGGATACAAAGACTGTTGCGTTAACCAAAGTAGAGGAAGCTAAGGAAGTGACTAAAGTTTATTCCGACAAGATTCAGTTGCTTAGAGAGGAGATCACAGCTGTTAATGAATCAGTTGAACAGACTAAGCTTGCGTGTTCTCAAGCTCGTAAAGAACAGTCTGAGATTTTCTCAGAGAAGGAGATTCAGCAGCAATTGCATAAAGCTGGAATGGAAGAATCTGCCAAGAAGCTCCTCGCTTTGAAGAAAGAGTTCGACCCTGAGTTTGCTAAAAAGCTTGAAGCGCAGCTGAGTGAGACTTACAACGAGATCGATGAGTTGCAGAAGCAAATGGAGGATACGAAAGCATCATCTGATGTGGATTCTGTTAATGGTGTGAGCTTGGAGTTGAACGAAGCAAAGGGTTTACTCGAGAAGTTTGTGGAAGAAGAGAAGTCTTTGCAAGAGTCAGTGGAGTCTCTTAAAGAAGAGCTGAAGAATGTGAAGACGGAGCGAAGTGAAGTTGAAGCGAAAGAGGCTGAGATCGAAGCCGTTGCTGGAGATCTTAACCTGAAGCTTAGCAAAGGGAAGAGTGAGCTAGAAGAATGTGTTGGAGAGGAAACTAAAGCAAAGGCTGCTTTGGAAGATATGATGTTAACTTTGAATCAGATCTCTTCTGAGACGGAAGCTGCTCGAGGAGAAGCTGAGGAGATGAGAAACAAAGCTGAGAGGTTGGTTAAGGATGCTGAAACTGCGTATCTCTCGCTTGAAGAGATAGAGCTAAACTTGAGGGTTGCTCTAGATGAAGCCGAAGAAGCAAAAGCTGCTGAGTCGAAGGCGCTTGAAGAGATAAAGTCAATGTCTGAAAAAACCGACGCTGTCCGTAAGTCAACATCATCCGAGTCTGGAGGAGCTCAGAGCATCACACTGTCTCAGGAGGAGCTTAACTCACTGAGGAAGAGAGCTGAGGTAGTTGATAAGTTGGCGGATATGAAAGTGGCGGCTGCGGTGGCTCAGGTGGAAGCAGTTAGAGCTAGCGAAAACGAGACAGTTAAGAAGTTAGAGACGACGCAAGAGGAGATTGAGAAGATAAAGACTTCAACAGAAGAAGCGTTGAAGAAAGCAGCTATGGCTGATGCTGCTAAGAAAGCGGTTGAAGGAGAACTCAGGAGGTGGCGTGAAAGAGATCAGAAGAAAGCAGAGGAAGTGGCGTCGAGGATTCTCGCAGAGGCTGAGGCCAAGATGTCCGCTGAGTCATCATCACCGCAACATCATTACAAAGCTACTAAACAGAAGCCTATCATCAACAAACTGGAGAAGACTAAAACCTCTGTGGTGGTGTCAAAGAAAGTGCTATTGCCGAAACTAAGTGGGTTCTTTAATAGAAAGAAGAATCAAATGGAGTGGGGTTCTCCTTCTTATCTCCCTGGAGAGAAACCCATTTGATGTATGCTTTCGTTTCATGATTTGGGAACTTTTATTGTTGTGAACAATGAGAAAGCTGTGTGTGGTAAAGAAGGTTTTGTGGCTTGAGATCAGAAGCAGTTGCAGCTACGGTGTATAATGTGGTTTTTGGATTCTATATGGCTTGTAATAACATTTAAGTATTTAACTTCAGAAGATGGTACAGAGATTGTTGAAGAATGATACAAATCTCATAACTTGTTCAAGACGTGAAAAGAAAAAAAACAGACAAAAAAGGAGAAACACTAAACAGATTCTGCAAAGAAACAATAGGAGAATCATCAAATCTGAGACACAGTTTCTTGCAAAAGAACCTTCAGAAGAAATCAAACTCAAGATAATTGCTCTGATCAGATCTCACGCTTGTAGATGCAGCAGCCGGTACAGCAGGCGGAGTACAATTCACCGGTTCAATCTCAACCGGTTTAGGAATCTCAGGTGGACTAGCACACCGAACCAAAGCCCAGTTCACTCCTTCAAAGAAAGGATGCTGCTTAATCTCCGTTGCTCCACGCTTATAAGCTAACCTATGCTGCGGCTCCTTCACAAGCAAACTCCTTATCAAGTCTCTAGCTGCAAAGCTAACAACCGGAGAGTCAGGGAACCTCAAAGGCTGACCAACCACATTGAAGAGCGTAGCTCTATTCCCAGACCCTTTAAACGGTGTTTTACCAAACAACAGCTCATAAAGAAAGATCCCAAAAGTCCACCAATCAACCGCGCTTCCATGTCCTTCACCTTTGATGATCTCCGGAGCTAAGTACTCGTGCGTCCCCACAAAGGACATCGAACGTGCGCTTGTTGGCTCTGCAACGAGCTCTGGCAAAGGAGTCACTTGGTGGTTGCCGTTGTCTGTTTTCGGTTTCTTGTCTTTCTTGGATTTGGAGAAGAACCGTGGACCGAAGCAGGATGTTGGAGCCATTGAGATGCAAGATGGTTGCTGGATGCAAGCTGGTTGTTGCGAGCAAGAAACTGAACTCTTTGACAAACCTTCGGAACCTGAAAGATTGGTTGATGATCTGACTATAGAGAGGCTAACGGTGCATCTCAAGGAGAGATCGAAATCCGAAAGCATCACGTGTCCGTCATCTCTCACAAGAACGTTCTCTGGCTTCAGATCACGGTAGATGATCCCAAGCATGTGTAGATACTCCATTGCAAGAAGCACTTCCGCTACATAGAACCTGACAACAGTAACATAAGTCAATACACAAAAGCGGTTTCCTAGAATTAGGCCTGAGCGTTTTTACCCCAAACCTACCTAAACCCGAACGGAAAACGGAAATTCTATCCGAACCGTTATACAAAAATATCCGAATGAGAGTTAAGAGTTTGGTACTTTGGGGTTTGTGTACAACCCAAACTGAACCGAAAACTGAATTAGGATACGAGAATATCCAAAATTAGTTAAATATGTTAATGTTTTTATATATGTAACTAATTTAGATGTTTTAAAGTTTTTTTTTAAATTGTAGTTTGTTTTAATTATTATTTTGATATTTTTTTGTTAGTTTAGGTAGTTTAACTAGTTATAATTAAATTTCTGAATAATTTATATATTCTGAGTATTTTTTTTTTCAAATTTTTAGTTTTTTTTATAAACCTCAACTGAACCGGGAAGGAACCCAACCCGAAAATTAGTAAAACCCGACTGAACTTATGAACATAATACCGAAAATCCGAATCGAAAAATCCGACGGCCCCCGAGCGCCCAGGCCTACTAAGAATAAAGAAAGTTTGAAACTTAGTTCTTACTTTGCTGCTTGCTCGGTGAAGCGTTTCCCAGGCTGTCTCTGTCTCAGCGTATGCAAGTCACCACCAGGACAAAACTCCATAACCAAACAAGAGAACTTCTCCGTCTCAAAATGACTATACAACGTCGGGAGAAACGGGTGATCAAGACACTGCAGTATCTCCCTCTCCGTCTGAGCTCTAAGAAGCTTCTTCCTGCTAGCCAAAGCTGTCTTATCCATAACCTTCATCGCGAAATAACACCTCGTCCCGTTCAACTCGGCGAGATGAACCGTTCCTATATCCCCACATCCTAACCTCTTCAAGAGCCTGAAATGGTTCAACCCCAAACCGCCGTGCTTGGTTCTAACGGCTTGGATGGCTTCCCACCTCACGTCGTTGGCCTTGTGAGGCTTGTTGACGCTGCTGCTGAAGCTGCTGCAAGTGCTCTCGTCGCTTATGTCGCTGCTTGTGCTCGGTCTGCAGGTGCTGCTCTTCCCGCTCTCGCCTTGCTCGCTGGTCTTTTTGTTAGTTGGATCGGCTAGAGACAGAGTGGAAGACACTTGATCTGCTAAAGTGTTGACTGAGATAGTGTTACTGGAACTGGTGAGTGATCCTTCTGGAGTTTTAGAGGCCATGGAGTAACTAAAAAACACTAATCAGAGCAAAGCTTGATTTGTGATTATTCTTTCTTCCCTGAGACTATATTGCCACAGATTCCATCATCTAGTGACTTGATCTAGTCATCAAAACAAAAAGAATAGCATCAGTAACTATGAGAAGATTGAAAATCGAGAGATCCAATTAAAATGGATCTTACTAATGATGCACCAATCAATTGAATCAAAATAAGCAAAAACAGAATCGAAACTTTTACAATGCAAAAAGATGGAGTTTTTTATTTTTTCTATTTATCTCTATGGGGGGTTACACAGATCTCCATAAAGTAAGCTTTTGGATCTAACAAGAATCAGAGAATAGAACCCAGGAAAGAAGAAAAAGAGCAGAGCTTTACAGAGGGAGAGAGAGAGGGAGGAGAGAGAAGCCATTTAATCGTTACCTTAAAGTCGAGATTTTTGACCGATGAAGATCACGAGCTACCCGCTTTGCTCAGAGAAGGATTAAGCAAAGGGAAGAAGAAAAGATAAAGGAGAGGAGAGAGAAGCTTCACTGTTCATGTAAGGCTGTAGAGAAATGAACACATCCCCTTGCTTCTACCATGGAAATGGAGAGAGAGAGAGAGAGAGAGTTGGGTCTACACCATGAAAAGAGGGAAGTAAGAGAGAGAGTTGGGTCAAATAAAAAGTTTAATATTTTTTTATTTTTTTGAGGGATTCAATTATTTCAATGTATTTTCGCTTTCTCCAAAATGGAAGACAAAGGTTTACATCAAGGATGCCGTCTTGAGCTTGAGCTGTAACAGTTTAGGCTTTTTTAAAGATAAAAATTAAAATTAGAAAATAATTTTTTTTTGATAAAGATTATTGTGTATTATTAAGGAAATATATAGGGATTATTGTGTTTGAAACTTATTTTTGAGTTTTAAGATTTATTTTTGAGTTTTGGAGATTTTCCAAATTTTGTTTGAAATTATTAAAATTAGCATATTTTGGGTATTAAAATGAGCATAATTTTAAAAGTAAGTATATTAAAATAAGTAAATTAATTTGTTTAGGTATTAAACTAAGTAGCAAATAAGTAAATTAATTTGTTTAGGTATTAAACTAAGTAGCAAACAAGTTTGGGTATTAAAAATGTTAACGTAATTTAGTTGAGGTATTTTTAAATGTATTATTTAAATACATAAAGAAACATGCAGACCAGGTGTCTAGTTGTTATTAAATTTCACCATCGTAGCTTTATAAAGTTGGAAACTTTGGAGTTCCAAAGATGTCTACAAAGGGTTAAAGCAATTTCTGATTTGTTTCAATATATATTAAGTTTCCTTATATTGTAAGATAACATTTCCTATTGTTTTCCCATTGAATCGAGCAGAAATAATGTTTTTTTTTCTGTAGAAAAGGTTCAAATGGAAGTTGACAAACACACAAGATTGTTTTTTTTTTTAAACAAAACACAAGATTGTTGAGCATTAAAAACACAAGTAGGTATAGTTTGTCCGTTTAGTTATCTCAATAATTCACTTTAACATCATGCTCTTAAATCCAATAACGACCACTGCTACACGATCCGCTTGGGACGTGAAACGAGCGTGACAATTCCATTTGTAGAATAAAATAATAATCCAATTATAACAAATTATTATTAATTTGTTTCCACTACCTAATTGTTAAAAGATTTATAAATTAAGATACTAAATTTTCAATACATTTCATTAGTTAGCTTGAGTTTCGGTTTAGCATTTTGAAGCAAAATTTCGTTATTAAAACGAAAATATTAATGTCTTCAAATGATCAACACCTTATTAATACAGCTGCTAACTCTCTAGTTTTCTTTAACTTTGTTTTTCTCTAGAGTCGATCAAAATAATTCTTGATGATGGGCATGCTTTTATAAAGTTACATGTAAATTCTTTTTTCCATTTTCTGATTTACTTATGTGGTAGGTAGTGTAAACTTATGGTGAATTAATCACTGTTTAATTATAGTTTATATCCACTCCGCTTTAAACTTTAGTACGTACAACCCAAATGTCAGAACACAGTCCACATGATTTTGTCTGACGTATAAAATAAAAATGATAGCCCACCTGATTTAATTACATCTTCTTTTGCTACGAGATAATCTTTTTTGCTAGAAAAAATGTTCTTTTGAAGAACAGACATATAAATGTTCTTAGTTTACAAAAAAAAGACATATAAATGTTCTTTCGAATAATTATAAAATCACGGAAAAGTAAACAAATTGTATTGAATTATTCATACCATCATAATACAGGAATTGATTGATTGACTCATATAATCGACCGGTTGGATCTCTTTAATGATTTTAGAATATTTGAAATATTTTTATATAAGAAAATAAATTCTAAATAATGCAAATTGTTTTTAAAAGGCACAAAAAGGATAAATAATTCAGTTACAAAAAAGGATAAATAATAATCAAATAATTAAATATTGAGAGGTCGCAAAACAAGATCTGACAGAGATAGATGAAGAATGGGTTGTCATGTTCACCAACACAAGTCCCACTTCTGAGAGAGATCTCTAGTCTCTAACTAACTACTTACAACCAATCAACAGCTCACTGACAATTCCCTAACTTTTAATCATCATTTCCAAAAGAAAAGCTGAAAAAATTCATAGCCTTTCAACTTTCAATATACACACATTGTTGTCGACGATTATACATTTGATTTTAGTTTGGTCTTACAGATATTAAAACTAAACAATACAGTTTGTATGTGAAAGATGACAAGGGCTTATTAGTGACTGGGTCAAGAACCCTACTCAACATCACATTCTTAAAAGATATTTTTAATGTTACACAAATAGTTCGTGATTGAATAATTAAAACAAGAAGCCAATGTATGGCACATTCAACTTCCCCATGAGCATAGATGAGAGAGTGTCTGATGCAAAAATCACTCAATCATTGCTTCTCCTTCGACTTCTCTCTAATGGCTCTTCTTTCCTCTTCCCTGCATATGTGTTCATTCAAAGCATTGTCAAGTCAAAAAAATATAAGACAGCCCAAAGGATTTCCTTCTTTCAGTTCATGGTTTTTGATGAGGTGAGAAATTTTCTTACCTAGCTTGAGCAATTTCCATCTTCCATTCAGATCTCTTCTTCTTTTGCTCTTCCTTTCCTTAGATGGATCCTCAGCATTTCCAGATTTTGATTTCTTATCTTTAATGCCTCTTTTATCCTCCTTTGATTTTGCAAGTCTCTCCTTGTTTTCTTTAGTTTCCTTTGGTTTCTTATTGGAACAGGAGGCTTCTCCATCTCTTCAATAGCATCAGGCCCTCAGCTTCATCATCATCATCTTCCTCTACAGTTTCCTGTAGGTTAATGTATTTCGGTTATACAGCTACTAGAGTAACCACAAAGAATCCGTTTCCATGTTGTGTACATGAGGGTAAAAACGTTTAGTCTTCTTTAAAGATAGATGGAATCGGTGTTCTCTAAACTTTGTAAATCTGATAAAACCAAGACAAAGATTTGGAGACGTTAAAGACAGTATCATTGTGATGTTCATTTACATATCCCAACAGATAGAACTGTGTACATTACCCGTCTTGGCCAAAATCGAGTCCAGTTTTAACAAGTTGAACATAATCAATGACAGATTCACCAACGAGCTGTTGGTCCATGGTAAAGAAGTTTCTGGTAGGCACTCCGCCACTTGGATTCAATTCTCGTTGGGATTACCTATTTATATTGTTTGGATTCCCGAAAAAGAGGAGAAACCATTTCTTTTTACCAAACAAAATGACAGCTTTGTTCTGCGCAATTTTTTCATACAAAAGGAAAAATTAAGGATGCATATATAAAGAACAAGGGTGAGAAATATGGGGGAGGGACATATCAGTTAAATTAACCTCCGCAACCATAAGTGGACATCTTGAGTAAACAATATATCTACCAGTTTTGGAAGTGGCATCCTCCATATCAATAGCGGCAAGTAAAAGTTGCTGCATATTTATAACAAAGTGTTATAATCGCTCTTATCTGACTGCGAATGTTAATTTTGTTTGCTCAGATATATTTGACTTTTCTAAGAAGGTACAGGCTGAGCAAAGTTCTTTATTTCCTCAAGAATTTTGGAAACTTTAACTAATTTATCTTTTGATATAACCCGTTCGGAGCACAGAACATTTAGTTATAAACCATTTACAAAAAAAAAAAAATGTAGTTATAAAGACCCAGGGCTTAACCAGGGGCAGGGCGAAGGCACGATGGTAAAGGGTGCAAGTTCCCCCATACAAATAGTAAGATTCAAAAATTTAGGCTAAGACATTTAAAATTTGTTAGCTAAAAAGTTATGCACTCATAGTTTCCCAAGTTCAGTTCTCCTTTATGCTTCTTTTTATAAATAATGCACCCATAGTATAAAATTTCTAGCTTTGCCCCTGAGCTTAACTATGGTTTAACAGAAATTAAGTTCGAAGTTACTGACCCCAGTCCCACTGCAAGGTGCATATCCAACAATACTCTAATGCAAGGAAAAATAAACAAAGTGCAAGGAAAAAACAAAAACTACGTTAATGCATACTGAACAAACTTAAGCAGATAAAATTTTAACAATTTCAGTCATGCCAGTAATGTAGATATTATGGGTTTTATGAAGAGGTATCGCAGATTCAACGATCTCAACTTTCTATATAATTAATGAAATACGGAATTTTCAAGAAGCTAACCTCTCCTCCATTAAAATTGCAAACCCCCATGGATGCAGATTGGCAGTTAGCGACTTGAGCCTAGGTACTTTGATCTCATTCGCATATATTAAGCCTGGTGATAGCATCATTATATCATAATTATACTTAAAACCAAAATAATAATTATAAGCATTAGTACAAATCAGCTTGAATAGAGCATATATTAATGGGCCTTGATTCATATAATAGAAAAGCCTACTTTAATAGTTTGGCCTCATTTTTATATCTACTCTATTAAAATAGAATCCTAAATTTATCTACTATTGAAGTTGTTATTTATGTTTTGGACACTTTCAAGTTTGTTAGTATAATACTTAATTTATGGATCATATCAAGTTACTTACAATATATTTATATTAAACGCTACTGCTACATTAAAATCGGACAACTTAGATTAAACCAATAATCTACTCTATTTTAAGTAAACCAAACGAATTATGTTCCACTAAAATTAAAATAGACCGATTGTATATACAATTATATTAGTAATACAATAACTCTTATTTGGACCTCTTTTACCATAGATGAAACTTTGTTCTAAGTTGATTTATACCTTTCTCTTACCCACATCATATATTTTATACATCATTCTGAAAATATACTGAATGTAACGATAAAAAATACTTATGTGTTTGGTTGCAGAATGTAAAATGAATTTGAAAAGTATTTAATTATAAAGTTACTCGATAAAAAAATTCATATGTATTTAATACATATATATGTTTCATATTATAGGGTACAAAAATTCTTCTAATCGGAACGAAAAGAATCGACTCGAATAGATTCGGATCCAAAAAGAACCGATCCAAATAAATACAGACCGAAAATAATTGACCGAAATTTTACAAGTATATATTGGGACCAAGGGTATAGGACTCAAAAGATTAAGACAACTCAAAAGATTAAGACATGAAGAACTCGAACCCGAAAAGAACCGGTCCGAAACCAAAAGAAACTGGTCCGAACGCGATCCAAAGACCCGAACACCCAAACCTATTTAGGAAGATGTGATTTTCAGTATATACTTTGAAGTTCATAAATACAGAGAATTCAAACTGGCATAATTTTATGAAATCATGGGCCTTAATTCAACATTTCGAAATTATTTTATGTTTTTTTTTTGTTTTAATTAGAGAGATAGGTAATTATGCATATTATATTTTTGACTTTAAATAGAGCAACAAAAAGGTGCACAAGGAAATTGAAAATTAACATCCTAAATTATTTGGCACAACTATAATCATTTTAAACTCTATATTTTAGACTAAAAATTATACACATCAAATATTGACTATATTACATAATTATATGTACATTATATATGTTGGTATTAAACATATGAAAATTCAAAATATATAAATATATAAATATATAATTAATCTAAAAATTATTACAAAACTTTTATGCAAAGCTTATAATATAATTGCATTATTTGTTGCACAGTTAAAAAAAAAATTATACCACCAAAAAATGTATTGAACAAAAATAAAAACAAGTAAAGTAAATAATTTACACAAATTTATGAAAACCTTATAGTATAAAACTTATGAATTCTGTGTGTACAAATCAATTTAATAAATTTGTTCAAATCAATTTTTATATATTTAAACAAAATTTATCAATTTAGTTGATAAAAATAATTTTACATTTGAAAATACAAATCAAAATAATTAATAAATATCCGCCCGACTGGGCGGGTTCAAATCTAGTTAAGGGTTAAATGTGAGTCCATGTTTTTCAGTTTGTCAAGAAGGTATTTAGAATTTTTAGAAACCTTAGATTGCTTCTCACTTCTTTTTTTGTTAGCTGTAACATTTTGGAACATTATCATATGCAATGTATATGGGTCTTAATGCAGGTGGTAACACATCAATGACATTAAAAGAAACCACTAGGTACCATTTGTGTTTAATTTGTGTTTGTTAACTTTTCCCAAAATTTGTGAAAAACCAGGTGAAAAAAATAACTTAATTTGTGTGTGTTAACTTTTCCCAAAATTTGTGGTGGATAAACGAATGAACAGCATTTGTTTATCCACCACAAATTTTGGGAAAAGTTAACAAACACAAATTAAGTTATTTTTTTCACCGAACTGTAATCATTTATTATTCAATTATTTTGTATTTAGTTATGTTAGTAAATTATATGAGAAAAATCTATTATAAAAATGGATTTTGCCTAATATATGCTGCTAATTAAGAATATCTTTCTTTATTGGGGGTATCTAACCAAAAATTCTTACAATATTAGAAGATATATTATAAATTAATGGATTTGGTATTTCAAAATTATTGGAAATCCAATCTCATTTGAAATATTTTAAGTTAAGAGTTTTCATAATTTTGAAATACACAGAATAAAATAATAATTATCATATTTACATATAGTATCATATACTAATACTTGGGTTGAGAACTTGATGGTGAAAAACTTCCCATGGAATTTGCTGTAATAAAGAAACCTTCAAACTAGCGTGGATAGCTCAAATATATTCTTTAAGTTCTCTTATACTAAAAAAAAGTCAGAATAAGCTTAAAAGGAAAAACACAAAAGATTCAGAGAAAACACAATTCTCTAAAGTTCGTATCTCTTTGATTGAGACTGCTCAATCAAAAAGAGAGAAAGACAAGAGCAGCATTACAAGCTAAGTTGATATCGATGTCTATGCAATCATACTAGTCAATGATAACGTATGTGAATTAAGGACAGTTGATGGCTAATGTATATATTTTATCTAATTTCTCATATTCATCTTACGAGATGTAATGTTTATCTATCGAGATTAATGTTCGTCATAAATCATAATCCACTAGGTTAAGACCCGTGCCTAGCGCAGAATGAACATTATATATAAAAAATATTTAATGTATTATATATTTTTACATATTACGAAATAATAAATATATATTGAATAATCAAAAGTCAGTAACTATTACATATACAATTAAATTGATACGAACATATAAATCAATTTTATTAATCCAAACATTTTTTTCATAGCCATATGGAGGGAACGTAATCAACGTCGGCATGGAGAAAGTCCACTATCCCCGAGTCAGCTCATTCAGATGGTGGACAAAAACGTTCGTAATAGGCTGTCTTCCATCCGCGCTCGAGCGCACACGGGAGGTTTAGTTCTATGGTTTGCAACGAGATAGTTCATCGAAGTTTTTTCTGAGTTTATAAAAATTTCTATCCCAAAGTAACACAAAGTGTAAAACAGTTTTTTTGTTTGAATAAATTTAACATTCTTTCAAAAAAAAAAAATGTTCAAAATAAATTTTGAAACTAAAATATTTATGTATTTTATAGGGTTTATAGTTTAATTTAAAACGATATATCTATATATATATATATTAATCTTAATAATTAATTAAATTAGATTTTTTACTTATATGATTTTGTAATCATTTATATTTTATCATAACAAAAAATTTAAACCATGGATCACAAAATTTGAATGTGAGACTTTTAACAGTTTTAATAATTTATAGTTGTTTTTAAAAATTCAAAATATAACATATACAGAAAATTTAATTTTTTTTATTATATGGTTATTGTGATTGTTTAATTTATTTTAATAGTTTAAAATTAAACTAATATGATAGAAGATACACTATTTTTTTATCAAATCTTTTATTATTCAAAATCATTAATTGTCATATATACTTTAGTCACATTAGGAAATTTCGTAATTTTTATTTAAGAAAATAATAAAGAACATTAATAATGAATTTATAGTTAGTTTAATAAAAAACTTAATATATAATTAGATGGACCAACCTACTTTTCTAATGATTTTAAGAATCAACCTAGTGATGACATGTGGCTACAAAAATAAGATGTAATGTTTTTCGATTAATTTATAGGGGATATTATAGACCGCCTGTATAACTAAAGAGAAAATTTGATTGTTTAACTCTATCAATGGGATCCGAAGACTAGACTACAATCATTTGATACCTTACCTTTCATGATTTCATCTATTACATTATCTTTAATCATGCTTACTGTAAATGCATAATCTAAACCGTGATCTGCATGCATATCAGCATATTAGAAACTCTAAAAGTATTGGACTATAACTTAAAAACCATACCGAACTAAACGTCGACTCAAACCTAATATAAAAACAGTAATATTCTAGTTAACCACCAGACTAAGTGCGTCCGCTGATACGCACCATTCTAAATTTTTTATTTTATTTACAATTGTATAATTGGTAAGGGTTTTGGTTGTTCATCTGTAGCTCTATATACCAGTTAGATTATAAAAAGTATATGTGACTATATGCCACTTCATTTTTATCGTTTCTTTATTAACTATTATAGTTGGTTTGTAGAATTAGTGAATATGATATGTTATTGAGCTATTTAATATATGTGTACTGATATAACACTCATAATAATGTAAACTTTAATAATCCAACTCTAGTACATAAGAATATGTTAGAAAATATTGAAATTTGTTTTATTTTATAGTTTTTTCATTTAGTTTTAACAAACTTTCCGAGTGATTTAATGGGTTTAGCACAATTCCGAGTTCAAAAGTCATAATTACTTGTATAGTTTTTTTTTACTTTAGTAGGCTTTTTTTACTTTTATAGTTAGCATGACTTATCTGATATTTTAGAGATTATAATCAAACAAATCCGGGTTTTCCCATTATCTGTATATTATCACGTTGCATTTATATCTGTAATTAAAAAAAAAGTGTGTAACTTATCTAAGATTTGTTACTCTTAAGATAAACATCCAAATATCAGAACATCTTGTAGTTTTTTTAGATCCGCTTGTCAGGACTCAAGAGAAAGCTATGACTATAAAATGTCGTACATTTGTAACTAATTTTGTCTCTTAAAATCGAACTTGTGTATGGTCTAATAATTGGAAAAGTTTGCGATAAATATCAAATATTTGAATCGCATTTTCAACTATGGTTAGTTAGTCTTATATACTGAAAAACAAATTCTCTTTTTTCACATACTGCAATGATTATATTGGTCTACACTTTAGTTTGAGATTCTCCCGTTGTAAAAACATGTGTAGCATAACTCATGAAATATGTTGATTATCTCGATTAGATATGTCTTAATGGTATTTCTAATATAAAACTCATTATTTCTTTTAAAACGGAGTAACTCTGTAATGTAGTTGAGTAACTACAATTATATTTTATTCTTCATTTTTTGAATGAAAAATGTAGTAATAATATATAAAAAAAAGATCACTCTATTTATGAAATAAATTTATGTTCACTTTATTATAGATTAAATTCTATTTTGAAATAAATTATAAAGTGACTACAAGTCAAACTCCACGCACACGATAAGTTGATAGCTCCATACAGTATATCATACAAGTCGATCCCAAGTACAAGTTAAACTCCAATGACACGATACAGCTAAGTAGAAATCGAACTCCAAGCACACGATAAGTTAAATTCCGACGGTGGTCAACAAGAGATAAACCACTGCGAAAGGAGCTTGAAGATAAAATAATGACGAGCGTTTTCGACGAACCCAAACCCTCAGACGACAATCCTCACGAGTCCAAGATCGTTATAAACGGTAATGTATCTCTTTGGTCTCACAGTTTAACTCTTTATTAATATGATAAACTGCGAGCAGTGCGGTTCTAGGCACAGTCGGATAAAACATTTACCCTTGTCTTTCAATTTTATAGAATTTCGGGGAAAACATTAGTGAGAATATAACATAATATTTAACTCCTTAAATCTGAGATCAGGCCCTGACCGTTGAGGCAATAACAGTTCTTATCATTACCACCTAGCTAACCATAAATGAAAGGGAAAGGGTTATACCCGTTATGTTTCGGTTCAGTTTGTATATTAATAATTTTCTAGTCGTTATATTTGGTTTTAACATATTTTGAATTGAATTTGACGTGTAGGAGAAGAGGAGGAGGAGGAGAATGATAGTCCTGTTGAAGAAGTCCGGTTAACTGTTCCCACAACTGACGATCCATCACTACCGGTTCTTACTTTCCGAACATGGTTTCTCGGACTTGTCTCTTGCATACTGCTTGCGTTCGTGAACCAGTTCTTTAGTTTCCGGTCCAACCAGCTTTGGGTGTCTTCCGTTGCGGCTCAGGTCCTGACTCTTCCGCTGGGGAAATTCATGGCGGCGACGCTTCCGACAAAGAAGTTTGTGTTTCCAGGGACGAAATGGTCGTGGTCGTTCAATCCTGGTCCGTTCAATGTCAAGGAACATGTTCTTATCTCAATATTTGCTAATACTGGAGCTGGGGGAGCTTATGCCACCAGTATTATTACCATTGTTAAAGCTTTTTACCACCGTCAACTCAATGTCGCCGCCGCCATGTTGCTCACACAAACCACTCAGGTTTTAAAAAGTATTTTTTTAATGATTCTTGATTATTTTGCTAACATTTACAAGTTTAATATTTTTTTGTAAGATTGTTTTTATTTCTTGACATTATTTTTTTCACTTTTAAGTCTTAGATTTTGTTTTTATGGGAGAAAGGCAATATGTTTTTCTTTCTCGCACGTATGCATGCATTTTAAAATATAAATATTTTAATTATTTTGCATGTAATATATACATGATCAGTTTTTTTTGTCTGCTATCCATAGAGACGTTTCTCAAAAGAGCACCTCCGCCTCATCTATGACATATCATTTTCTTGCAGTTGTTGGGATATGGATGGGCTGGGATCTTCAGGAAGTTCCTCGTGGAATCTTGTTCAAGTCTCACTCTTTAGGTTTGTTTCTATCGACTGGTTTAATGACTCTCAACTCTCTTACATGTTCTATCTCTACGTCTCTCACTCATTTTGATTTTCATTTTGACTTGTGTAACAGAGCTGTGCATGAGAAGGAGGACTTACAAAAAGGGCAACAAACAAGACTAAGATTCTTCCTCATTGTCTTCGGTGTGAGCTTTGCTTACTACATAGTCCCTGGCTACCTCTTCCCTTCCATCTCCGCAATCTCATTCGTTTGCTGATTTGGAAAAGCTCAGTGACCGCTCAGATAGTCGGCTCAGGGCTCAAGGATTTAGGCATTGGTTCGTTTGGTCTTGACTGGTCCACGGTTGCTGGTTTCTTAGGCAGTCCACTAGCTGTACCGTTTTTCGCCATAGCTAACTTCTTTGCAGGATTCTTCATCTTCTTGTACATTCTTCTACCTATCTTTTACTGGAGTAATGCTTATGATGCACAGAAGTTTCCTTTCTATACTTCGCAAACCTTTGAACAGACTGGACATTCCTATAACATTACCCGTATACTAAACGAGAAGGACTTTGATATCAATCTAGATGCTTACAACGATTACAGCAAGCTCTATTTGAGTGTGATGTTTGCTTTGCTCTACGGACTTAGCTTTGCTTCTCTTTTTGCTACCATCTCTCATGTCGCCCTCTATGATGGAAAGTAAGGAGCCAACTTTCAACATCTTTTTGAATACATGATTTGATCTCGTCTCACTCTCTTTTGTGTTTGTTGTTGTATCTCAAGGTTTATATGGGGAATTTGGAAGAAGACAACGACAGCAACAAAGGACAAGTTCGGAGATGTGCATTCAACATTGATGAAGAAGAACTATCAAGCAGTACCTCAGTGGTGGTTCATCGCAGTTCTAGTTGCTTCCTTTGCTTTTGCACTCTACACTTGTGAGGGCTTTGACAAGCAGCTTCAGCTTCCATGGTGGGGACTTATACTCGCATGCGCCATTGCCATGTTCTTCACATTACCTATCGGAGTCATCCAAGCAACTACGAACCACCAGGTGGGTCTTAATGTTATAACAGAACTGATCATCGGGTACTTATACCCGGGGAAACCACTAGCCAATGTGGCTTTCAAGACCTACGGATACATCAGCATGTCTCAAGCCTTGTGCTTTGTGGGAGACTTCAAGCTTGGTCACTACATGAAGATTCCTCCAAGGTCTATGTTCATCGTCCAGCTTGTTGCGACTGTGGTTTCATCGACCGTCTGCTTCGGAACAACCTGGTGGCTCATTACATCCGTCGAGAACGTATGTAACACGGATTTTCTCCCAGTGGGTAGTCCATGGACTTGTCCCGGATACGAAGTGTTTTACAATGCATCGATCAAATGGGGAGTGATCGGTCCAAGGAGGATGTTTACCAAAGAAGGTATCTACCCCGGGATGAACTGGTTCTTCCTCGTCGGCATCTTTGCTCCAGTTCCCTTCTGGTACTCATCGAAGAAGTTCCCGGAGAAGAAATGGCTAAAACACATCCATATTCCATTGATCTTCTCTGCAGTAAGCTCAATGCCACAAGCCAAGGCTGTGCACTATTGGTCCTGGACCATCGTTGGGGTTGTGTTCAACTACTACATCTTCAGGAGGTTTAAGAGTTGGTGGGCGAGGCACAACTACATCCTCTCTGCAGCGCTTGATGCAGGGACCGCGATTATGGGAGTGTTGATATTCTTTGTGTTTCAGAACAATGACGTAAGCTTGCCTGATTGGTGGGGGCTTGAGAATTCAGACCATTGCAATCTAGCGCATTGCCCGACAGCCAAAGGTGTTGTCGTTAAAGGTTGTCCTGTGTTTTAAGGTTGATGCAGACAGAGTGCTGCCCGAAAGGGTTTCATGCCTTTAGGATTTAACTATGTACTTCTGAAAATTCTAAAAAGAACAACCAAATAAAGCAAAGCTTTCATTCCAACTATATAATCAAAGTGCAACCAAAGAGATTTAAACAAATTGAATCACTAGAAAAGGCCCCAACAGATATCATTAAAATGATAAAACTAGGGTTTAAGATAATACTTGAACAAAAAGATTCAAGGGAAACTGTAAACAAGGGTCTCTGCGAAATGTTTTGTTTTCGAGTGAAGATGAAGAAAGCAAAACTCTAATTAGCTATATCACATACCCGTCTTCAGTTGAAAAGTCCAGGGTTTAGCCAGTCCCTGCAATCACAATGAATATAACAAGTGAGATATTACCATCGTGTGCAATAGAGGTGTTAGCTTTGTGTGTATCTAGCTTACTTGGTGACATCATCAAGATGATCATCAAAATCTGTGACGTCCTTCCATTTCTCAGATGAAATGTAATCTGACAAAACTACATTGGCCGATGGCTCTTTCAAGAGTAGCTTGCTTCCTCCGTCTGTTCCAACTACTCTCCAGTTCTTGGAAGCATCTTTCACACAAAGCTAACATATAAAATAAACATAAAGTGTTACTAAACGGAAAAAAAAAAAAATCAAAAAACTTGACCTATTAACTGCAGCAAAAGAAACTCGCATCAAAGTAAAAAATACCAAACGAAAAGGGAGAGAAAAGCGTTGATCAAAGTACAATACAAGTTGCTCGCACAATTCAAGTAGATTGTCTGGTAACGTAATCAGTTAGTATAGTTATTTTCTAACGTAATCAGTTAGTATATTTATTTTCTAACATATATATATATATATGAGTGTAGAATGGCTTTCACACATATATATATATATATATATATATTCCCTACTTAATTGACTACATTTCAAGTCTCATATCAATGGCCTTCCAAAACTTTTGTTAAGATAAGAAATACAAACCTGCATCACAGGGCTTCGATCTTTACCCTTTGATAAGGCTTCAAGCTTTTTGTTGTTCAACTACAAAACAGAATACATCACAAGTAGTTAGAACTAGTGATTCAATAAACTGCTGTGACTGAAAGCAGAGGATTAAGAGATTCACACCAAGAGAATAGGCGCCTGAGGGAAGTAGCGAGAGATGTGATCACCAATGTTCTTAGCCACACCAGAGAGCTCCACATCGTCGAACCTCTCGTTGGCATGAAAGTAGCCAACAATACTCAGACCCTGAGCCACGTAATGCTCCTCTATCTAAACACCTCAAAACATCGAAGACCAATGCAATCAGATCCTATTCAATTTCAAAGACTATATGTAAAAATCAACAGGAGAAGGAGACGAGAGAGTGACCATGATGAGCGAGATCTCGAGAGGAGGAAGGAGAGCTAGGTTGGAGTGGAAGAGGGGCACGGAATCGGAGATCTCCACGACTCCTTCGTCCTTGGGACTGATTCGACCGACGAGGACTCCGTTGACCGCCGCCGTTTTGTGACGCAGAGAGTGGAGAACGAGCTTGATGTACGCGTTCTGTGAGATCTCATACTTCAGTTCGCCGTTGCCTCCCATCTCTGACTCGATCGGAGACTCACTGACTCCGTCCTTGAAATTATGAAGCCGCAAAGCAATCTGAGATCAGCTTCTTTTTTTTTTTTGTTTGTTAACGACAGTGGAGCTGGATCCCCATATAACCGGCTCCGGTTCGGCCCGAGTTTATACCCGGATTCCCTTAAATTTCCAATATAGTACGTTGCATTTTCTGAAATTGCAAACAATATCCCTAAGTTATCAAAGTTTCAAGTCGCACCATGTATTTTAAAAATAAGCTCATCAAATCCAAGTCGCATTTTAAAAGTCGACTGGGTTGTGACTTCGACGGTTGACCCAGATGTTTGTAGATATAACTTTTACATCTTAATGTATGGTAGGTTTTTAAGTTCATTGATCTAAACCAAGTAGAGGGGTTTACTTCAACCTGTGTGTTTTTGTTATTTGAGGAACTGTTAGATGCTAATACTGAGCCTAAAAAGTTGATTATATCAAGTCATGCAATACTCTTCTTTTAACAACTGTCACGGTTAATACTTCACTTAGAAATAAACGAGAAACATCAATTGTCATTTACACGTTCTCAGTTCACATTTTTACTGAAGCATAAACACAAAGCTCAAAACATGAATCAGTTTTACAAAACAATAGACAATAGATGCTAGAAGCTGTAACAGGACCAGATCATCATAATGAAAAAAGGTGGCACCACTACTGAGCTTAAATATAGCATAACACAACTCGATCAAGATATTCCGGAGACCAAAGTCGCCTTTCCTAGATAACAAACATTTCTACAACTCACACAAGGCAAGAACATTGGGCAGTTAATCTATTGAGCAGAGAGCAGCAAAAAGAACTCGTCTGTCAAAATAGTAATCTATTCAAGTCTTCTTCTGACTTACTTGCCTAATCACAGGAGACTAATGTTAAGCAAAATAGTAATACTCCTTATACAAAGTATCTTCGCTAGCAGAAACACTATCATTGCTTCTAGTTCACAAAATAATCAAAGATCAGGATAGTGGGGATACTATCAACCCCGCAAAAAACTTTGGATTTGCTAGAAACAAACCATCAACTGCAAAACCCCTCTTCTTACTCAAAAGCAAAAGATCATAGTTCGTACATAAAAAGCAAATAATACTCTAGAAGAGAAGGAAAAAAATACTGAAATAAAAGGTTCAAACGATAAAAAGGATCAAAGAAGTCCAGAAAAGCCATCAACTGCAGCAACTGGGCAGGCTTTTAGTCGACCTCCTCCATCTTGCTACCTTCAGCATCAGCATCATCCTCAAGCGGTGGCATCTCTGCATCGGCTTCCACGGCATCATCATCATCAATGCTCAATCCCAGCTTCAACATCCTGTGGATTCTGCTTCCGAAGGTGTTGGGCTCGTCTAAGCTGAAACCTGAAGTGAGAAGGGCAGTCTCAAAGAGAAGGAGAACAAGATCTTTCACCGACTTGTCATTCTTGTCAGCCTCAGCTCTCTTCCTCAGCTCGTCCATGATCGCATTCTCCGGATTGATCTCCATTGTCTTCTTGGAAGACATGTAACCTCCCATGCTACTGTCTCTCAAGGCCTGCGCTTTCATGATTCTCTCCATGTTCGCAGTCCAGCCGTACTCACCTGTTACCAGACAGCAAGGCGAGTCCACAACACGGTCAGAGACAATGACCTTCTCGACCTTGTCTCCAAGAACGTCCTTGATCACTTTGCAGAGTCCCTCAAACTTTTCCTTCAGCTCCTCCTTTTTCTTCTTCTCGTCCTCTGACTCTTCCAGTTTCAGACCCTCCTTGGTTGCAGAGACCAGCTTCTTTCCCTCGAATTCCTTGAGCTGGCCAATGGCATACTCATCGATGGCATCAACCATGTAAAGGACTTCATACCCTTTCTTCTTGAGCCTCTCAAGGAATGGAGAATTCTCCACAGCCTTCTTGCTCTCACCGGTGATGTAGAAGATATCCTCCTGACCTTCCTTCATCCTCGTCACGTAATCCTTGAGGCTGGTCAACTCATCACCGCTCTTGGTCGAGTGGTAACGGAGCAACTCAGCGATCTTGGTTCTGTTTTGAGAGTCCTCATGGATACCAAGCTTCAAATTCTTAGAGAAAGCTTCGTAGAACTTGTTGTAGTCCTCCTTGTTCTCAGCAATCTCAAAGAAGAGCTCCATGCACTTCTTCACGAGGTTCTTGCGGATGACCTTAAGGATCTTGTTCTGCTGCAACGTCTCTCTCGAGATGTTGAGGGGGAGATCTTCGGAGTCGACAATACCTTTGACAAAGCCAAGGTACTCTGGGATGATGTCCTCACAGTTGTCCATGATGAAGACACGACGGACGTAGAGCTTGATGTTGTTGGGCTTCTTCTTAGTGTCAAAGAGATCAAAAGGAGCTCTCTTGGGGACGAAGAGAACAGCCTTGAACTCGAGCTGGCCTTCAACAGAAAAGTGTTTCACGGCCAAATGCTCTTCCCAATCGTTGCTGAGACTCTTGTAGAAGGCAGCGTACTCCTCCTTGTTGATCTCCTCAGGCTTCCTCATCCAGATTGGCTTCTGCTTGTTCTCGTGAGAAACCTCCTTAATCTTCTTCTTTTTCTTCTCCTCCTTTTCCTTCTCCTCATCTACCTCCTCGACCTTGCCTTCCTCGTCCTTCTTCTCATCCTCATCCTCGTCATCAGAAATCTCCTTCTCAATAGTCTTCTCAATCCACAGGGAGATTGGGTAGCTGATGAACTCAGAGTGCTTCTTGACCAAATCCTTAAGCCTCCTCTCCTCAAGGTACTCCAACTGGTCCTCCTTGAGGTGAAGGACCATCTTCGTACCCCTACCAAGACTCTCGCCAGAGGTGTCTCTCGTCACAGTGAAAGACCCACCAGCCTGAGACTCCCACACGTACTGCTCGTCATCATTGTGTTTGGTGGTTACAATGACCTTGTCAGCAACCAAGTAAGCAGAGTAGAAACCAACACCAAACTGACCAATCATGCTAACATCAGCTCCAGCAGCCAACGCCTCCATGAACTCCTTGGTACCAGACCTCGCAATGGTTCCAAGGTTGTTGACCAAATCAGCCTTGGTCATACCGATACCACTATCGATGATGGTCAAGGTGTTGTTAGTCTTGTCGGGAATGATGTGGATGAAGAGCTCAGGCTGGCCATCGAGCTTGCTCTTATCGGTCAAGGACTCGAACCTAATCTTGTCCAAGGCCTGTTTCACAAGTTCAAAACCATTAAGTAACAAACGCAAGAACGTATACAAACGCATAGAAAGAAACTCAACCTATCTCGTAGAATCAATCCAAAACTATTAATCCGAGTTACTTATTTCATTCAAAAACTAAGTCACCAGAGTAAGATCCAACTATACAAACAAACCGAATGCATATAGATTGAAGATCCGTTTATCTCGTAAAAGACAAGAATCAAATTAATCGAAGCTTAACACCTAATGCTTAACCATGGTAGCAAAACTAAATCTAAGAAGACCGATTTGAATATCATAGAGCTCCCTACTTCAATTTTCAAATCGGATACAACAACAACAGTAATCAAACCTAATCTACAGATCGATCAAGGAGAAAGCAAAAGAGACTTACATCGGAGGAGTTGCTGATGAGCTCACGAAGGAAGATCTCCTTGTTGCTGTAGAAGGTGTTGATGATGAGGGAGAGCAACTGGTTGATCTCGGCCTGGAAGGCAAAAGTCTCGGCGTCGGCCATTGTTGCTGCTTATCGGGGAGATCTAGGGTTTATCAGGGAAAGAGAGAGCAGCCAAGTTATTGAAGGTATAAGGTAATGTGGGGAGTAGTTGTGTATATATATACACCCACATAATACCGAATTTCTAGATCCTTCTTTTAAGTGAGATCCATTACGCTAATATGTTAATTTTAAACAATTTGGGCCCAGTTTGACCAAAAATGGTTTGGGCCCAATAATCATGGGTCATCATATTTAGGTGTAGTTCACTTCTTTTTGGGTAAATTGACAGTTTTTCTTCTTCAAATTTCATATAATTTTCCAAATATTTGATAATTCAAAATATTTTAGATATTAAATCTAAAATTAATTAATATATTTTCAGTATCCAGAATACTTTGTCTGATAATGGTTCTGATTCTTTGGATATTAAAGTTTTGAATCCTTTTGAATATTTTCTCAGTTTCATTTCAAGTTTTGTACAATTCTTCGGGTCGAGTCCGGTTCTACACTTTGAATTCGGGTATTTTGCATAGTCCTAGTTAGGCCTGGACATAAAATTCAGAATCTGAAATTTGAACCGGACCCGAACCGAAAAACCCGATCTATTATCCGATCTGAAATGTAAAAAATGCTTACATGGGTCTTGTATGGTGGTACAAAAAATATCCGAACCCAAAGTGTTATTAACGGAACTCGAATGGGTAACCCGGAAAATCCGAAGTTACTAGTCAATATAAATATTTTGAAATATATATAAGTATTTCAATTATTAATTCAATATTTGTGGTAATATGATATATAAAAATAAATATTAAAATTTTAATAAATGCTTTAAGTACACAATTAGTTATAAATAAGTACTTTATAATTTGCTTATTGAAATAACAAGTGTATTCTCTGTAAGTTAATGCATATTGTTTACAAATAATGTTTGTTTTCATGTTTGATTTAACATTTTATTGTTAATTTATCAATTTCATGTATGATAGATTAATTTTTATTTAATTTAGGTATTTTTATTTATGCTTTGCTTTAAAAAAAAACAAATTTACTTCGGTTATATCCGAACCAAACCGATATAACCCGAATCTGAATGATATATGGTTATTTTATGGATTTTAAGATGCAATACAATTTTGAACTGAATCTGAAGTTTTATTATCCGACCCCGATCCGTACTAATACAATTTTAGTATGAGACCTAGAAACTTAAATCCGAAAACCCGATCCGAATCCGAATGGGTATCCATACGCCCAGGCCTAGTGATTTTGGTGTGATAAGCCCTTAAGTTTGTTGTGTTATCCGCACCAACCTTAAACTCAAAGCTCAGTCAAACCCTATACTGACGGACGGTGATATGTGTGAAAGATTTCGGGATTACAATCACCACAAAAAACAAAAGAGCCGTGTGCTAGCTGATAACTGGATGAATGGGCTTTCAAGCTAGCTAACGATATTATCCTCGTGTGAAGCCACGTGTTAGGCTTTGATGCTGTCTTGGAGTTTCCTTTGTTCCTTACAAAAACAAAATAATAATTGGTCAATGTTTATGAACTATTCTCATGCTAAAGTAATCATGTTCTTTAAGTTAATTTTCTCCATTGGTTCCCGAATTGTCGACGAGACCGACATCTATACATGGTCGACGATGAACGGAGGAAAAACATGTTTTGTGTTCCAAGATTTTAAATTTGATTAAACCTTAAGAAATGAAGACTAAATTAAACTATCCTCATTCGACGTGTAAATCAAAGAGTTTAGAAGTATCAATATCAATACTATTAAATTAGAAACATGACTTATTGATATAGGTTAAGTCCAACTATTTTTATAACTTCATCTAAACTATTATACATAACTAACTATGTATGTTTCAATATATATTTTGTAATCATTCTTCAGTTCCAAAATAATCAGGCCCACTACTTTCTACGGCTTTTTTTTGAACGACCTATACATCAAAAACTGTATGTATCTTATATTTTTGCATATGTCCATTTTCTTTTTACAAAATCTATGTATCCTTATATAACAATATATATAAAACAAATCATATAATGATATGTCTATTGCTTCTGACGAACAAAAAACATATCTATTTCATTTAACTGTTTTTTCACATAAACCCAGTTCTAATTACAACTTATATATTTGTTCAATTTTGACATTGTTCAATAAAGTTGTCAAAAATTATATTAGATTACTATTAAACACACATATAATTACAAAAAGCACAAATATAAAAATATTTTTTAAAAAAAAAAAAACACAAAAGAAAATATTTTTTTGAAAATACGAGTCAAAATCTAGTTTAGTTTTAAATTATAAAGTGTAATGAGTCGATAAGACGGATCTAGAATCGTAAGGTTATAAGATAACAATTAAAATGGTTTTTGTCGTTTAGATAAAGTTAAAATTCATTTGGATCTTGTGTTGTCAGTGTCAACTGTTAGTACTTACTATTTTTAGAGATATACCATGCATAGTCATTTAGCTTATACACTATTTCCGATCTCGGAAATTTCAACTTGTATGTGAATGGTGTCAAAATACAATAGAAAAAAAGTCAGCATATTAGAATGATTGACCAGCGGAACCAGAATACCAGTTCTAAGACCATCTTTAACCATAACAACTCTGTTGGATGCTTAAACATTTTTTTAGTATTAAATAGATGTTAAATATTTTTTTAAGCAATTTTTAATATTTTGACCTCTAATGGAAGTTGCTTATTTTGGGGTGCTTAAAAAAAATTATTAAACATTATTTTATATAAGATTAAATCTATTTATTATATAAAACATATTTAATCATAACATTTAGAAAATTCATTTTAAAATTAGAAACATCCGAGCTCAATTGTTATCCTCATCACGTCCAAATTTACTCCACAAATGTTCAACCAAATCAGCTTTCAGTTGTTCATGCATTTGTCTATCACGAATTCTAATTCGAAAATCCATCATATTGGCGATATTTGAAGGGATATCTGTTGAATAGTTGAGATCCACATGTGAACTTCCGTTGTCTTCTGCTTGTTGGAACTCGGAAAGATTAAATTGCGTGTATCCATCTCGTTCGTCTTCAACTATCATATTATGGAGTATGATACATGATCTCATAATCTTTCCAATTTTGACTTTATCCCAAAAAAATGCTGGATTTTTAACGATGGCAATCCGAGCTTGCAAGACTCCAAAAGTGTTGGACCCGAATATGACCGAGGTACCGATAAGCGTGAGCTAGCATGTGGGTTGCGATAAGCCCATCATAACAAAGGGAGCTGAAAGCCGAGCTGACGACTGGACCTGGGAGACATCATAGCAGAGGTCACGACAGAAAGTGAGCTAACACCTTAAGAGACTCGATCAAAAGGAGCCTAAAGCGAGTTCCGTAATTGAAGCCAAATATCTCGGAGAA
>NC_027750.1:7064729-7105699 GCF_000695525.1 Brassica oleracea var. oleracea | reverse complement strand
ATCTAAACACATGCAAAATCGAAGAACACAAGAGACGCTTACCTTTCTATTTGAGGAGAGCCAGCGTCGCGAGAGTTCTGTCCCCGTCGAGGAGAACCACCATCGAGATCGTCGACGCGGAGCCACCGAGGGAGACGTCACCGGCGATAGCAGAGCCACCGAGACAAATACGAATCGCCTTTCGGGAGAGAGGATTCGAGAGAGAGAGAGGGAGAGTGAGAGAGAGAGAGAGAGAGAGAGAGAGAGAGAACCAAGTTTGATTTGTTTCACGCGTAACCGAGGCTCCCCCCTCCCCTGTCTTGACACGTGCACACTAAGCGGCGTTGTTTCACGGGCTTAATTAAGCGCCGTGTTTTCTATTTTTTTTTTTTTTAATTAAAATTAACTCTAAGCAATGGCCTAAGCACATGCGATAATGGTGGTCTAAAGCGCTTATAATTTTCACAGATGCATAACTAAATTCTGTTTTGAATACTTTAGGTTTCAACATATACGTATATAGTATTCACATAATTGACTTTAAAACTTTGCGAAAGTTCTAGAATATTAATTCGTTTTTTCATTCAAAATTTATTCGCTTTTATTCCTTTTTAATCATATACTTTTTCACAACTATCATCTGACCAATAAAACTCAATAATGGGGCAAAAGCCCTTTTCAAAAAATAAAAATAATAATGGGACAAAAGACAACGTGGAAACTGAAAGAAAGCGAGGAATTGGGCTCCACTCCACAACGTAAATGATAATTGATAGAAACTCTTCTGGTTGAGATTAGTTAGCCAACCATCCCCCACTCCTTCCCATTTCCTCCCGCCAAGTTATACAATCTTCTTGTCAAAATTAGTAATCTTAAGCATCATTTATTTATTTAATTTCCAAATAAAAGTATATATATATATATGATTTAATATAATTACATATGTAAAATCACTGAATTGAATAAGAACCATACTGCTACAAGGTTAAGTTATGGACGCAGAGGAAAAATATTTTGTAATTTTATATATTATATATATTTTTTTATTAAAATTCAATATCACTATAGTTGGGAAATGATCAACATAATAAAAAGCGAGAAAGATTTTTCTGTTATAACAAAAACATTTGTCATACGGTGAGTTTTGAATTGATGACTTCATCTATATATTATTAACCAAGACGAGTTAGTCCGGTGTTAAACGGCTTGCAGCTGCAAATACGGCCCCGAGTTCGATTCGCACTGGCCACCAGGGAATTTACATGCGGACTTGCTTTGGCGTCCGAGACCGAAGACCGTTGCCTGGCCATGACCCACCCTTGGTTGAGCGTCCGCGCTGCTAAAAATTTGGTCTCTAGTCTGGACCACCACGGTGGGACCATGACACTCGGTTTAAAAAAAAATCTATATATTCTTAATTCTTATCCATTTCTTTTCTAAAACGAAAATTCTACAAATAAAAACAAAACAAAAAGAAATCAAATAAAATATCTTTCCCTTTCCTCTCGATCCTGGAGAGAGAGAAACAGAGTAGAGAGAGAAGGGTAGTAGAGAGAGAAGGGTCTGCCTTGGCGGTTGGAATAAGCAGTTGCTATCTAATTATCTAAACATTGCTTCATAAACAAAACCTCAGGTGTTAGATTAGGCCAGCGGTTCTCTTCCTCTCTTCATCTCCCTTTCTTTGTTTCTCTTCAAACGTAAGCAAACAAAACAAACCACAAACTTCAAAGAGTTTGTCTCTTATAATTAATATATAAACAATCCTTTTGTTATGGTGTGATTCTTGGTCGCCATCTCTCGCCCAACTTCACCTTCCCTGACATAAACACAACACCTTCCTAATCTTTCTTAGTAATCATCTTTTTCTCTTGTTCCTGTCTTCTCAATCTTTTCTCCTATATTAGAAACAATTTCTCCCTATAAAACCTATTTCATTTCAGACAAAAGCTTATCTCTGTACTCAAAGCTTAGGCTACTGGAGGTACTTTCCTTTTGTGAAATAGATTCCTCCTTTTCGGGAAGTCGTGGAGTTCGTGTACGGAGCCGAGTTTTGCCTTTTTGGTGGTTGCAAATAAGGTATATAGATTTTTCATGTGTTTTTATTATTGTTAGGTCATGTGAATTTCATGATTCCTTTTCTTTAGTTTCTGTGTTTTTTCTTGTGTGTTTTTTTCCCATGATCTTTTCGTTTATATACTTCCAAGTTTCATGTGTGTGTTCACAACTTATAAACTTTCAGAAGTTTTGAATTTTTTCTTTTAATGTTCAATCTTTTTTTTCTTTGAAGGTTTAAATATATACTGAAGGCTTTGGAAAACTTCCAATGGATGAATCATCTTCCAATATTATCTCCATAACTATTTCATCATCTTCTTCCTTGAGTACCACACCACCACGAGGTGACAACACTCATGCGCCTGCCTCTGTTCAAGAGAGATCCTTCTACTTAAGGTTTGCTATGAGGGTATCTAGAGCTAGATGGTTTATCTTCTTGAGAAGAGTGTTTCACTATCAAAACGGATCAAGATCAGATCTCGGCTCCAATCCTTTTAACTCCAGCACGTGGATGATGTCTGAGCTTATAGCTCTGCTTGTTCAGCTTACAGTGATAACACTCACACTAGCTATCTCAAAAGAAGAGAGACCTGTTTGGCCAGTGAGGTTATGGATCACAGGTTATGACGTGGGATGTCTCCTAAGTCTCATGCTATTATATGGTCGGTTTCGCCAACTAAACCAAGGAAACTGGTTTGTCGATATTGAGCAGCAACATAGAGGCAGAGATGAAACTAGGTAAATTATATTTTCTTGATTTTGAACCTTATAACCTTTGCAAGATCCTGAAGTTGTATTAACATTTTGAATCTTGCAACTTTCAGGAGCTCCCATTTGATGAACAAGTGCAGAACGTCTCTAGAGCTGTTCTTTGCGATTTGGTTTGTGGTTGGGAATGTTTGGGTGTTTGATTCTAGATTCGGTTCTTTCAACCATGCTCCCAATCTTCACGTTCTCTGCGTCTCTCTTCTTTCTTGGAACGCTCTCTGCTACTCTTTTCCCTTTCTTCTCTTCCTATTCCTCTGTTGCCTTGTGCCTCTCGTTAGTAGTCTCCTTGGATACAACATGAACATGGGATCTTCAGACAGAGGTGCATCTGATGACCAAATCTCTAGTCTCCCTAGCTGGAAACACAAACGAGCCGACGACAATGCTTCTGATTCAGCTCCTAAAACTGATGATCCTGTAAGTTATAATCATTTGACTCACATATCAAAGCAGACCCATAAGGGTTTTTCTTAAGACAAAGTCATCACAGAGTAAACCATTCCTGGTTTAGCAAAAATTGAATATATGGTTAATCAATCAGATATTCAATAATGCTATACCGGAACTTGTTCATTTGTAATTACTCTGTCTGATGCACTAAGTATTCCGACATCAAATGCTGTATATTACTAATCTTAGATATATGATAGAAAAAAGTAGGTTTTGATTTTCTTTATTCTTGATATGCAGGAGTGTTGTATATGTTTGGCAAAGTATAAAGACAAGGAAGAAGTAAGGAAACTTCCATGTTCACATAAGTTTCACCTTAAGTGTGTAGATCAGTGGCTTCGTATCATCTCCTGTTGTCCTCTCTGCAAACAAGATCTTTCCGGATGAAAAACCACAAAACCCTAAAGCAGACAAGAGCTCATAAGAGACTCTGATTTTAGTTCTATAGTTTTTGGTTTGTTTGGTTTCTTCTCTCAAAGGTTTTTATTTTTATTTTTGGTTTGAAGCAAGTAGGTTACTTGTGTGAGTGTCAAAAGTTTTGTACAGAAAGAGCTCACCAGTAACCGTAAAGTACATTGTGAGGAGATACAAATCACAATGCCACAACATTTATAAAAATCTTGATATAGTGTTTACACTTTTTTTTTTTTGATAAGTAATAGTAATAGTGTTTACACTTCATATGGTTATTTCTCATCATGCCTTGTATTTTCAGTTCTATTTGCTAATAAAAGCATATTTACCCCCTCAGTGATTTACCTAAACGAGGTAACTACATAAGCTTCCAAACTAATTTTGTAGTTACCAAATTCATGGTATATATAATAATATATACGTTCAACTGGTGTACGATCAGTTAGAATACCTGATTTTCATGTTGGACATAAAGTTCGGTTCACAAGGCATCTTAATGAGTTTGACTTCAACAATAAGGTGCTTTAATTTAGATTTGAATTCAAGGTCATCCCCATACTACAAATAGGAGACAACATTTTTGGATGTTTTTTTTGTTTAGTTACAACTTATTATAACATCGCCAAATTAATTAAATAGTTTTAGGGTTTTGTTTGGCGCTTAGACACAATTTTTTTTTCCAATATATTTTCAGTAATTATATTTTGGGTTTATCCATGTACTAGTGGTGTTTCCGCGCTTCGCGCGGGTTTCAGATTTGAAATTCTATTGCCAATGTGATGTATAATTGAAAATGCTCGTCGCATTTTGCTATTGGGGTTCATGGGCATTTTGCTATTGGGGTTCATGGGGACATTGTCAAATAGTGGGATGCTATCGACAGAAATGCCAGTTTAAATAATTTTCATGCAAGCCATTTGAAATAATATGAAACGGTGTATTTCTTTAGTTGTTTCTTTTTTTTCATCTTAAGCTCTTCAGCATTTCACTTTTTTTGTCCTAAATTCTACATTTCACAGTTGGAAGAAAAAAGTTGTCACGACAGAAAAAGAATAATAAAACATAAACTACAGATTCTGGTATAGCTTTTAAATAATCTAGCACAATGTGTAGTATAGACTCTACACAAGTGGGCGTCTTAAATCACTCAAGTGACTCATCCAAACAGGTAATACCGGATATGAGATGATTTATAAAATATTAAAATCTCATATTTCGAAGCATGGACTTGTGTGAGAGTATAATCCCAATCTTGATCGTTCAACAGTAGTTGTAACTTCTTTTTTAAAACTGATTTTCATATTAAAAAGGAAACAAAGATACAAATATATGAAAATTTAAAAACAGAGAAGAAAGCTACAGAGGGAGATACTTTAGAAGAATGAAGGAAGGAGGTCACAAAGATTCAGAAATTCTAAAAATTGGACACTCGAAACAGTGTGAGGTATTAAGCTAGATACCTGACCAAAGAGAGACGGTATCATCACCAAATCTACACTCTAGATTTCTAAGGGCAGTTGATTTGTTTTTGATCATCCGTACAATGATGCTCAGAATTGTTGCTTCGTCCCTAGAGAGACCAAGATTGAAGCGTTTATTTCCTTCCGTCCGTAAACCATAAATGGTACCATGCCAAAGTTGAATCAGAGCTCTAGAGGAAACAGGGGAGGGAGAAGCAGTAGGTAACCACAGCAATATTAAATCCCAGTCATGTGGAGTTGAGAGAAGTTTAACTTCAACAGAGCACGGCTCCAGAATGTGGAAGAGAAGGAGAACCTGAAAAAAAAAGCTCTCTTGAGATAGGTTGAGGCACACAGAGCAGACAAGTAGTTTCAACATCTAAACCTCATCTTTGGAGACGATCCAGAGTGGGATTTCGATCAAGAACGAACAGCCAGACCGAAGTAGAGTGTTTCGGGACACTTCATTCAAACCAACGAAGCCCAAGAAACCAGTGGTTTAGTAATTCTTGTTTCATTCTATTAAAACCCATATTAACATGACAAATTCATCCAAACAAACCAATACTTCTCAAGACTACTAGCCTCCAAAAGCCTCCTGTGCTTGCAGATGCTTGCATTTGTCAGGATGAACCATCAAAGATATCTGGTAAACATTCAACTTAGTCTTTTTCGAAAAAAATCTAATTCAAATTAGTCACAAAATTTTCAGTGTATTCTCAATTAGTGGCATAGTAACTAAAATCACCAGAAGAAACCATGAATTAGTAAAATTAAAATGTCTTCACAGTGTGACAAAACTGAAGAATACTTTTGCGTACTGCCGTTTAAAAATAGGTTAAGATGCTCAAACGGGTTCAGCATGAAGCATGAGAGAATCCTACAAATTTGGAACTTTTAAGATATGATCATCAGAAACATGGCTGCAACAAGACGATGATACCGGTAACAATTCTAACAGTAAAGATAAGTCATTTACTATTATACATGGAAGATATATGCAAATTATCCACATCCATACCAGAAACTAATCATATTTGATCAGATCTACACGAGATCTCCCTAAGCTACGGTACTCTCAAGAGCTAAACATAGATGCTTGAAAATAAAAAAACCATAGATGCTTGAAGTTGGAGCAATGGATATGACTCCTAAATATCCCGCTAAATATCCCACAAATCCGAAACTCCGACCCAGATCCAACCAGCTAAACCAATCTCCTTCAGCAACGGAGTCATCAAACGCCGCCACCACATCCACCACCACTCAACCACCGTCACTACAGAACCGTGCAGCTGCGATTGGAGGTCACGCGCTCGACGTTTGCAGCGAATTCATGCCGTCTCCTACCTTCACATCTTCTGATCCAACTTCCCTCAAGTGTGCCGCGTGCGGTTGCCACCATAACTTCAACCGCCGTGACCCAGACGATTCCTCACTCACTTCCGCCGTGGCTCCACCGTCTCTCCTTACATCTTCCACCACCGCTGAAATAGAGTACCAGCCTCACACCGTCAATTGATATACCTTGCTTCCCAGAACCTCAGAAGGCGGATCTAGGCGGAGTTTGAACATCAACCAGCCTTCAAATCGGCAAGAGGATTGTAAGAATTCTCCACTGGTAGAGATGTTTAATAGTGATTGACCTTTGAGATTTGGTTGCACTGAGGTTGTTCATCCCAAGGACGGAATACATTTATAGTCGAAGATTTGGACCGTTACCTATGGATGATGATGCCGAGTTAATGCGAAAGAGTGGGCAGAGTGGTAGGATCAACGTTTATGCTTGGAAAAATGGATCTGCTTGACCAAAGCTGAAGACGTTATAGAGGCTTTGTGTAGGTTTCGAGATTCCAAGAGTCAAGTCGTAAACGCAGAAGATGTAAATGTAATAAATTCCCGGTCAAATAAGTGCATGTCAAGAACCAAATTAAAATAAAAGCCCAATTCAAATAAGGGTATGCCGAGAACCGGCTTGAAACAAAAAGCCCAAATGGTCTGGGAAAGCGCCACGTGTCGCGAAATGCCATTCCCTCCATGCTGACGTGGACGCAGGAGGAGAGACTTAAGCCAACTTTATTGTATAAGATTTCTCTAACTATTTGACGATCACAAATAGGGTTGGTGTTCGGGTGCCCATTCGGGTTCGGTTCGGATCTATTCGGGTTTCGGGTTTCCGGAGTCAAAGATTTCAGTCCCATTTGGATATTTCTAAGTTTCGGTTTGGATTCGGTCCGGATCTTTCCGGGTTCGGTTCAGGTTCGGATAACCCAATAAAATTATTTTTAAAATTTTGAAATTTATTATATACTTTAAATTTCTCAAAATCTATAAACAAAGTATTATATTACATACAAATTTGAATAACATATGTCAAAATATCTAAACTTAACATGTAATTTGATTTGGTTTGAATATTTGGATAGATAATCAATAGATATTTCAAATATATGTTTGGTGTTTTGAGTATATTTTAGTTATTTTAGACATTTACTTTTGACTATTTGTATATATTTTCAAGTATTTTGGAAAGTAAAAAATATCTTATATATTTTGGATGTTTTTAATAGATATTAAATCTAAAATATATTTATATAAGGGGGTATAGAAATCTATTTTGGATACATTTGGGTACCCGGAATACTTCGGTTCGGGTTGGGTTCGATTCCGATTCTTTAGATACCAAAATTTTGAACCCGTTCGGATATTTGATCAATTTCGGTTCGGGTTCGTTACTACTTTTTCGGGTCGGGTTCGGTTCGGTTATTCGGATTCGGATATTTTGTCCAGTCCTAGTCACAAATGTGTAAATGTGTAACTAGAAAAAGAAGAATATAACCACTAAGTCTAATATTTCCCTCTAATTCTTATTTATTCTTTTCTAGAATACTAAACCACCCGAATCTTAAAAATGCAGTTTGTCAACAACCTTACAACGACTAATTTAGTTGCCTTGTCTCACAAGTCCTCATATATAATACCCACAGACATGTCTATGCAACAACAAAAACAACACAAATCGTTCTTTTTTTTCATCAAAACCACGGCGAGAGAAAACCCTCAAATTATAGTTGTCAGAAAATATATGGCGGAGGAGAAGTATTCCATAAATTTAAGCAAGATCAAATCCCAACCTTCCGAAGGCTCTGCCGTCGAACCGATCAAGAAGCAGAACCAAGACCAAAACTCACCGAGTTTACGCCGTTGGGGCTCCGACGACACACGCCGGTTCTTTCAGGTGCAGGCACCATCGTGCAGATTCCATGACATGTACCGGGTCTATAGGGTCGAACCTCGCTGTGCTTTTGTCGTCCAAGTCGAGCCGGTTTAGTGACTCTATCAAGGCTTAGTAAACCGCTTTTGATCGTATGTATTCGCCCCTATTCGGTATAATAAGTGTCGGTTTTGTGTTGAAAATGTATACCAAACCGTTTGAATTCGGCCTAAACCGATTGAAGACGAACTTTTTGTTGTTCATCACAGATTTTACATTATAAAATTGATTTATTGTACAATTATACGCTTAATCAATTAAATTCCATTTTCACAATCATCAAAATGCCTCAAAACACACGAAATATTCATTTTCAGAATCGAGTTGAATATTTTAAAAAATGTTCATATATATATCCTTACAACGCGTATCTAATCTATTAAAATTAGAGTACAAATTGAAATTAACCCTCCGTTTTCTTTAAATATTACAAGTCTATACCACTAGCTTAAACCATATTTAACAGTTAAATAAAACCATTTAAATCTAATTTAAATAACTAACCAAACTGTACATAGTAGTTAACCAAACAAACGTCAATTCAATAACATTACTAAAACCAGAATTAATTAAAAATCTTAATCATTTATCACCTCTTCCTATAAGCAATCCAAACTCTTATAAATTTGGAATCATACCAAAAATACAATGGCGTCTTCTTATCCTACACTGATCCACTATAAAATTATAACCATGGCAAACATAAACCATATAATTATCATATATTCAGTCAATAAAAATTCAACAAAGAACATATAATTAGTTCATTACTCTCCGAATTACAAAGTGAACATAAAAACTAAGAAAAAACAATTTTTATCATTTGAATACCTTTTCCATGAATAACTCCAATTATTATTATATATTGAACCATTTGATCAATATCAACCAACAAACATTTTCTATATCACAAGCATTTGGTCAATATCGACCAACAAACCTTCTCACGATACAATTTTTAAAAATATAATAATATATAATTAGTTATATGGTAAATATTAAAATAAATATTTACTAATTATAAAAGTAAATAATTCTTTCGAAACAAAAAGAAAAATAAACATCCCCAAAGTCTAGTATTCATTAAATGTTGATTATTGCTGCGATTTTGATGTATTGTGAAATGAAAACGTTAAAAGACAACTGATGAGACTGGTGGTACAGGTTCCATTCAGACCGTCTATAACGTAAATTAACCGGAAATAAAAAAAACAAAACCAAACGTTAAAGTGCAAATTAAGGCCCGAGTAAAACGTGGTCGTATAATTAAATACAGCGCATTATTTAACACAGGCTCCACAAAATGCGACGTGTGACAAGTAGTTGTTGGAGCTTCACTCATTCGCGGCTTAACAGCTGTATCAACAATATAATTAATTGATTTAAAAGTTGTAGACCAAAGTTAGTTAATGCTAAAAAGATTATTTATTTATTTTATTTATAGAAATAGTTTAAAAGATTTTCTCAGGTTTTGTAAAATATATTTGTTCTTCTAAACCATTCTGCTTACACCAGAATCGGCTCTCACCTTACTACCAATCTCCACCACCTTCCAACCGCCAAGAGCCGCCTTGAGATTGAGGAATACAATCGAAGCATCGGTAACTTTTTATTCGGTTGATTTCGGTTTAATCTGTAAAACCAATTCAGTTCACAACTACTGAATAGTATAAGAGTTGATAGTATAAGAGTTGCATAACGTGTGATTCCATCACGAATCCGTTTTACTGTAATGTTGAATCGGAGTGATTTAGAGAGCAATGTTCCGTTATTGTAATGTTTAAGAAAAGTAGATATATAAATTTGGTTTGTAATGGGAATTAAACATTTTTAGGCTTTTGCATCGTTATTCTCTTTTATCTTTTAAATAATTTGGCAATGATGTCATTCAAGCCTTTCGTTTCTGATTATGTGGCCATAAGTAACATCTGGTAATAATGACAAGACTTCAGTTTCTAGTGTGTAAGCAATGTTTTGTTGCCTTTATTTTGTTATTATGAATCTTTGTCTAATCCTATCTTTAACTTTTCCAAGTTGGGTGTGTTACATTCAATCTTATGCCTACTCTGTCAGCGAAAAGATTATTAAGTGATTACATATTTACATCTCATCTGCTTTTAAATTACAGACCATCGCAGTGTTTTGTTTCTGTAGAGTTTTCGCTTAAGCTTTACTTCTTCTTCTTCTTCTCACTGTTTTGTTTTATTTTGCAGGCATGGAGAGTTATGATTTGCATAAGGTATCAATCATGACGCAGTGCATAGACGGTGTTAAGCATTTATGCACCTCTGTTTTAGGGTGTTTTGATCTCAATTTGTTTAAACAATCTGGTGGTGGCCTTGGAGATCCTGAATTACTTTCTAGAGACACAGTTTGTATGCCTATCAGCTTCTCTATTCTTTCTTTTTCTTTAGTTCGGTTGATATGATTCTAAGGAACTTGGTTTGTGGTGCAGTTAGTGTGAGTGAGATAGAAGCTCTTTATGAGCTGTTTAAAAAAATCAGCAGTGCTGTGATTGATGATGGGCTTATAAACAAGGTAAAGAGCTTGTGTAATATTTTTGGTCAATTCATTTTTTGTTGACACAATCTCAGTCTAGTTTACTCATCTCTTGTTAAAACTTTGGTTCAGGAGGAGTTTCAGTTGGCTTTGTTTAAGACGAATAAGAAAGAGAGCTTGTTTGCTGATCGAGTAATATTTCTTTCTTTACTACAAGTGTTTTTTTTTTCCCCAAAAGATCAAGTCTTAAGAAGCATATGTCATTTGGTTTGTAGGTTTTTGATTTGTTTGACACAAAGCACAATGGAATACTTGGGTTTGAGGAGTTTGCTCGAGCTCTCTCTGTATTCCATCCAAATGCACCTATAGATGACAAAATCCACTGTACGTTTTTATAGCTTAGAAAAAATAAGATCCCCATTAATATGGTTTCAGACTCATGGTGTTTATACATGTTGTTGTTGCAGTTTCATTTCAGCTATATGATCTTAAACAGCAAGGTTTCATAGAACGGCAAGAGGTATATTCAAATAGCTTCGTAAACAACCATATTAAACTGCACTTTATCATCATCCTCACCTTGAGGTTTTGTCCAGGTGAAACAAATGGTTGTGGCTACGCTTGCTGAATCTGGAATGAACTTGAAGGATACTGTCATTGAGGATATAATTGACAAGGTAAGTTGCTTTTCTCATCTTCGCACAATAGCTTTAGTTGAGAGTAACTTTCCCTGAGTTTTGATTTGTTTTAGACGTTTGAAGAAGCAGACACGAAACACGATGGAAAGATTGACAAGGAAGAGTGGAGAAGCCTTGTTCTTAGACATCCTAGCCTTCTCAAGAACATGACTCTTCAATATCTCAAGTGAGTTTATGTTTTTGTAACCGGGACTTATTGAAATCTATACAACAGAATTGCTTCTCTGGTTTCTTCTCAATAAAGGTGGTGACATTGTTGTGTCTGTGCTTGCAGGGATATCACGACTACGTTTCCAAGCTTTGTGTTCCATTCTCAGGTTGAAGATACCTGAAGATAAAAGAGCAATCTTCAAAGACTTTAGGGTTTTTTGTTCATTCGTCTGGTTGAGCTTTCTTGTGAAGTTCATTTGTTTCTCTGAACTCATTTATCTTTCTATTGCTGAGCTTTGTTGTGAGGCAAAATTCTTTTCGATTTTGCATCTTGACCAGGCTTATTTGTAGATACAACTGGTCCACATGATATGTAAAGTTTTGAAGTTGATCGATCTTTTACCCCCGTGGTTTGCTTCAACCTGTGGGTTCTCCCCAAAAAAAAACTCAGAACTATAACAATGGCCAGTGAATCTACTATGTAGAGAGCAGCAATGCAAAGAATCTTGAAACTGTTGCGACAAAAAGAGATCTGTAAGTTTTTTAACGAGTCTTCAAACTTGTCTGTCAAATCACAGAAGACTAATGTTCTCTTAAAAGGAAAAGAGTGATGCTCCAAACGACGGAACAAGCAACTACATTTTTTCCACTCTTCAGTCCAGGTACTTGAACATACTTTAACTATGTTGTCTTAAGCAAAGATCAAGATACAAAATAACAATTTCTGGATTTGTAAGAAACGAAGTCTCTTAACAGCAATAGTTATAGTTCAGAGAAAAAAACTACACCACTAATAGTACTTGAGAAAAAAAAAAACACCGAAAATAATAGTTTTAGCCAAAGAAAGAGCAGATAAGTAGAGAAAAATCATTCACTGCAGCAACAGGGCAGGCTTTTAGTCGACCTCCTCCATCTTGCTACCTTCAGCATCGGCATCATCCTCAAGCGGAGGCATCTCTGCATCAGCTTCCACGGCATCATCGTCATCAATGCTCAATCCCAGCTTCAACATCCTGTGGATTCTGCTTCCGAAGGTGTTGGGCTCGTCTAAGCTGAAACCTGAAGTGAGAAGGGCAGTCTCAAAGAGGAGGAGAACAAGATCTTTCACCGACTTGTCATTTTTGTCGGCTTCAGCTCTTTTCCTCAGCTCGTCCATGATCGCATTCTCCGGATTGATCTCCATTGTCTTCTTGGAAGACATGTAACCTCCCATGCTACTGTCTCTCAAGGCCTGCGCTTTCATGATTCTCTCCATGTTCGCAGTCCAGCCGTACTCACCTGTTACCAGACAGCAAGGCGAGTCCACAACACGGTCAGAGACAATGACCTTCTCGACCTTGTCTCCAAGAACGTCCTTGATCACTTTGCAGAGTCCCTCAAACTTTTCCTTCAGCTCCTCCTTTTTCTTCTTCTCGTCCTCTGACTCTTCCAGTTTCAGACCCTCCTTGGTTGCAGAGACCAGCTTCTTTCCCTCGAATTCCTTGAGCTGGCCAATGGCATACTCATCGATGGCATCAACCATGTAAAGGACTTCATACCCTTTCTTCTTGAGCCTCTCAAGGAATGGAGAATTCTCCACAGCCTTCTTGCTCTCACCGGTGATGTAGAAGATATCCTCCTGACCTTCCTTCATCCTCGTCACGTAATCCTTGAGGCTGGTCAACTCATCACCGCTCTTGGTCGAGTGGTAACGGAGCAACTCAGCGATCTTGGTTCTGTTTTGAGAGTCCTCATGGATACCAAGCTTCAAATTCTTAGAGAAAGCTTCGTAGAACTTGTTGTAGTCCTCCTTGTTCTCAGCAATCTCAAAGAAGAGCTCCATGCACTTCTTCACGAGGTTCTTGCGGATGACCTTAAGGATCTTGTTCTGCTGCAACGTCTCTCTCGAGATGTTGAGGGGGAGATCTTCGGAGTCGACAATACCTTTGACAAAGCCAAGGTACTCTGGGATGATGTCCTCACAGTTGTCCATGATGAAGACACGACGGACGTAGAGCTTGATGTTGTTGGGCTTCTTCTTAGTGTCAAAGAGATCAAAAGGAGCTCTCTTGGGAACAAAGAGAACAGCCTTGAACTCGAGCTGTCCTTCAACCGAGAAGTGCTTCACGGCTAAGTGCTCTTCCCAATCGTTGCTGAGACTCTTGTAGAAGGCAGCGTATTCCTCCTTGTTGATCTCCTCAGGCTTCCTCATCCAGATAGGCTTCTGCTTGTTAACCAAGTCCCACTCGTGAGAAACCTCCTTAATCTTCTTCTTTTTCTTCTCCTCCTTTTCCTTCTCCTCATCTCCCTCCTCGACCTTGCCTTCCTCGTCCTTCTTCTCTTCCTCATCCTCGTCATCAGAAATCTCCTTCTCAATAGTCTTCTCGATCCACAGAGAGATTGGGTAGCTGATGAACTCAGAGTGCTTCTTGACCAAATCCTTGAGCCTCCTCTCCTCAAGGTACTCCAATTGGTCCTCCTTGAGGTGAAGGACCATCTTAGTACCCCTGCCGAGACTCTCTCCAGTGGTATCTCTGGTCACAGTGAAAGACCCACCAGCCTGAGACTCCCACACGTACTGCTCATCGTCATTGTGCTTGGTGGTGACAATAACCTTGTCAGCGACCAAGTAAGCAGAGTAGAAACCAACACCAAACTGTCCAATCATGCTAACATCAGCTCCAGCAGCCAACGCCTCCATGAACTCCTTGGTACCAGACCTTGCAATCGTTCCAAGGTTGTTGACCAAATCAGCCTTGGTCATACCGATACCACTATCGATGATGGTCAAGGTGTTGTTAGTCTTGTCAGGGATGATGTGAATGAAAAGCTCAGGCTGACCATCGAGCTTGCTCTTATCAGTCAAGGACTCGAACCTAATCTTGTCCAACGCCTGTTTCACAAGTTCAAAACCATTAAGTAACAAACGCAAACAACGTATACATTACGCATAGAACGTACAAAAAATTCAATCTATCTCGCAAGAATCAATCCAAAATCAATTCAGCTCAAATCGCTAGCAACAGTATAGCTAAGAGTTCCCTATTTCGATCGGATACAACAACAACAACAGTAATCAAACCTAATCTACAGATCGATCCAGGCGAAAGCAAGAGAGATACGTACATCGGAGGACTTGCTGATGAGCCCACGAAGGAAGATCTCCTTGTTGCTGTAGAAGGTGTTGATGATGAGCGAGAGCAACTGGTTGATCTCCGCCTGGAAAGCAAAGGTCTCGGCGTCGGCCATCGCTGCTGAGTATCGGGGAGATCTAGGGTTTATCAAGGAGGTACAACAATAGAGAGAGCAGATGCGAGGTAGTGAAGAGAGAAGTTACGTATATATACACAAACCTTATAGGGTTTCTAGATCCTTCTGAGATCCATTATGCTTAACTTGTTAGTTTGAGACAAGTTGGGCCCAATAATCTTGGGGTGTAACTGATTTACTTCTTTTTGGTCACTGTGTTATTTTCTTTTTCTTTATAATTTACTACTTTTTTGTGTTAAAACAAATAATATAATTTAATATTTTTACTATGATTTTTGTTTCAAATTTTTGTGTTAAGACAAATAATATAATTTAATATTTTTACTATGATTTTTGTTTCAAATTTTTGTTTTTGGGTATGGTTTTGGCTTTCGCATAAAAATTTAGATTTTTAAAAGTATAATTGTATAAAATTTTGGATATTTTTCAAGTCCTTGGATCAGATTTTAGATAAAATTTCTCATATTTTCGAGTATTTAAATATATTCATGTATTTTCTGTGTATTTTAGGTATTTTTTGGGTTGGACCCGAACCAAACCCGATCCGTAACCGAACCGAATCTGAATCGACAAACTCTAATTATCCTATTGGGTTTAACTATCTAAAACTCGATCCGACCTGGATCCGAAAAGACCCGAACCGATCCTGAACCGAGAATTTCAAATTAACCTATCGGGTCCTAAACTCTTAAACCCGAATGAACCGGATCCGCAACGATCCGGTCTGAACCTGATCCGAGGACCCGAATGCGTATGCCTAATATTCAGATCAAAGAGAAAGGCGAACTTTCCATACAAATAGTGATACTGTAATATTCCAACTAGATACAGTAACATCCCAACTAGTACTGTTAACAGAAACTTAAACGCAGCGTTTTAGTAGTACACAAGGGACGGAAACTTTTTAAGATTCAGAGTCGATCAGGGCTTCGCTTTCTTAAACGCAGCGTTTTAGTGATTCGGTAACCGAATTTTAGTAAACCGGGTATAGAAGCCTTCTAGATGATAAAGAGTCTTCTGAAAGAAACTAACCAGAGCGGTAAAATTTGCGCAAGTGACGTGATTTTTTTTTAAAAAGGGTGAAAAAACAGCTAAGCAAGTAATCATCTCAACAGTACCAACACTGTCTATATTAAACGACCACCGACGTTACAGACACAACATCTCTTCTTCTTCTCATCTTTCTAACTCCGCCGCCTCACCTTCTGATCTCCTTCTGCTCTGCTCTGATCCCTTGTGAACGTTATTGCCTTAGAGATGATGATGATGTCGTCGCTCGGAGGTGGCGGTGGCGGCGGAGGAGGGAGGTTTATGACGTATTCGTCGTCTCTCGCGGTTCCGCCTTCTGTTCCTCAGTCGCCTAACTACTCCGGTGGGATCCGATCACAGTCTTCTGTATTCGTTGAGCAGGAGAAGTAATTGAATCTCACTTCTTCTTTTGTTTGTTTGTTTCCTCTTTACGTTGTGAATCTTATTGTGGCTGATGAATCTGATGACGTATGGTTTAATCTTTGTTTTGCCGATGTCAATCCGTAGATCTCATTAGTTAATCTCAAATCTGACTTTTTTTGTGTTAGTGTCGTGTACGCATCAGGTGGTATGATAGATTTATAGATCATTGACTATTCTTACTGCTGAGTTGTGTTGTTGACTTATGAAACTATTAAAGTCACAGTTTTTTATAAGAAGAATGACTATATCCACCTCACTGAAGGAGTGTGAACTTGAATCTCAGATTTAACAAGTGTATTTGGTTTCTTGATCATGATGATCTTTTTTAAAGTGGATTTTCCCTTAAGTTTGATCTGTCTTTGAGGCTTGACTGATTTTGGATATCTTCTGTTTTGGCAGGTATCTTTCAGAGTTACTCGCAGAGCGTCGTAATCTTACTCCATTCTTGCCTGTGCTTCCGCATGTATGTCGCCTACTGAACCAGGGTGAGCATTTCTGTTTCTTACATTGTCATTGCTTACTTTATAACTATGAAGCTCTCATACTATTGATAAACACTTAACTCCTGCTGCTATTATTGCTAGCGGTTGGAAACTATATAACAAAATGTTTGAATAATCCTAGACTGTAAATATCTTACTAGTCACAGGGAGACTACAGTTTAGATTTAAAACATGTTAACATTTGACTAGAGTGACTTCTGTCATTCTTTTTAACTAGAGTGAAAAAAAATATTGTTCTTTGCTAACTCAATTAACTGTGATGTACACCGTTCATTGGTGTACTGATGACTGATTTGTTGACTAATCTCTAACTGGTGCGTCTTGCTCTTGGAAATTGACATTTTTTGGAACAGAGATTTTGCGTGTAACCACACTGTTGGAGAATGCCACATTTTTAAGCCAGAGTGGCCTTGACCACACTAACCCTGGAGGGATATATCAGAATGCAAGAGCTGACATGAGCGGATGGGCCTCGCAGTTTCCATCAGAAGTATGACTACTAACCATTAACATAACTTTCTTACATCTAATTCATACCTCTTCAATACAAGTTTTGTTGACTTAATTTTTGCTGACATGACATATTTGACTCTGCTTTTAGTCCTAGTTTATAATGACAGGTATCATGGGCTAACACCGTATATCCTTAGATTAACACTAACTAGAAACTCCACTATCCTCGCGAGCCATAATAGATAGCCAGCAGAGTGGAAATGATGATGTGCTTACTATAAATATTTTCATGATCACTGTCTATGCATTTTATTAGGATATAGCAGCTACAGGTTGCATTGACTCTCCTTTCTATGGAGAGGAAGCAAAGATATTGTTTTTTCTATATTAATGTTGCTACTATTTGTTGATTAATATGTGCTTCTGCTTTAAGGTTGATGTGGCTTCTAAATAGTGTTGGTTGATCATATGCAGAAATCTGTTCCATCGTCTCCCGGACCAAACTGGCATAACTCACCTGGTAGTCCGTCTGGTCTGATCGCCAAGCGAACTATCAGGATCGATATTCCAGTCGACGAATATCCAAATGTATGAACACTCATGTCTACACTCAGAATATACTTAAATATATATATTGTTTGGTGGAATATAACTCTACATGTTTCGTTAACACAGTTCAATTTCGTTGGTCGCCTCCTGGGACCTAGAGGAAACTCCCTGAAGAGAGTTGAAGCAAGTACTGGTTGCCGTTTTCTTATAAGAGGAAGAGGCAGTATCAAAGATCAATATAAGGTTTTTGTTATTTTCCTTGACATCTTCATTTGTATTTACAGTCCAATGTTTTGTTCAGTTCGTTAAATATGTTTCTTCTTGTAGGAGGAAATGATGAGAGGAAAGCCTGGATTTGAGCACTTAAGTGAGCCACTGCATATCTTAGTCGAAGCTGAGTTACCTATTGAAATAGTCGATGCACGTCTCATGCAAGCTCGTGAAGTACTAGATGAACTTCTTACTCCTATGGTTTGTTTTCTCATCTATTTCTTCACCTTTTAGTCTCAAACCGGCTAATGATACTAGTATCATTTAAGTTTTGACACTTTGGTTTATGTTTTCAGGAGGAGACACATGACTTTTACAAGAAACAGCAGCTGAGAGAGCTAGCATTGCTCAATGGAACTCTTCGTGAAGAAGGATCTCCAATGTCCGGTTCTGTTTCTCCTTACAATAGCCTCGGTATGAAGAGAGCCAAAACAAGAGAAGTGTAGAAAACAAATGCCTCAAAACACAGTTTTGTTGTTGTGATCTCTCCCACATCTCAAGGAATATGAAACCGATCCAGTTTGACGCAGAAAGGCCAAACCTCTATCGACTCCGCAGTACTGTTCTCATTCTCCCTGGAATAGTGTTGCTGTATATATGATTATAATGTGTTTTTTTTTTTGGGGTCTATTTATCATTGTCCTGGAGAGAGATCAGATGACAACATTTCAAGGAAACACTAGGCATGATGAGTCTATCTCTCTCCTAGTCTTTGTGCTTGTTTTTTTAAAATAATGTTTTTTTTTTGTCAACTTATTTTGTTGTTTTTACTCTTTAGAAAAGTTGGGTTCCAATTTACAAGAGAATTTTATAAGTGTTGTCTGCCTGTCTGTCTGGTAATGATAATATGTTTTGGGATACATAAACGTGAAAGTGAAGTTTGTGTTCATTATCATGTTCTGTTCTCGAGTATTTTTCACCTTTTATTACTGCAATAGACATTTTATACGTTACATATCAACTCTATTTTCAAAATTTGATAGACTAGTCCATTAGTTGGGTTGATTAGTCAACAATCGGTTTTAAATGGATCCTTAAATCGGTTGATCAATCAAATTAATCATCCGGTTTAGTGAAGAACCGTTGGTTTTCTTTAAAGATCATTGCGAACAAACTTTAGGAGCTAATTGATGATTGATAAACACACCAAGATCAGTTTCTTGTAATGCAAGATAGCTTTTTCAGTTTACCAAATTTATTCAAAACTCAAAAGTCAATTTATTGAGATATCTGGAACATTCTTAAAAGTTAGTATAACTAATAAGATATATTATATACTGTGAACCCTCAAATGGTATCCAAAGGATGAATGATGATGATAGACACTGGAATAAAGGCAACTATCCAAATAATTACACAATTAGATTGGGCCTCATAATGGGCCCGTAACGGAATCTAGCTCGCGCTACGTGGCAAAGCTTGAGCGCTCGGAAGAGGAATCTATTTAAAGCGAAAAGAATGCTTCGAATCAACAACCTCTTGAGATTTCCCAAGATCAAATCAAAACCCTACGAAAGGTTAGGTAGGTAAAGGTCACAGTTTAGTTCTCAACGAAAAATCTCGATTCGATCTGATCATCGTTTCCCAGCTCACCGATCATCTTCGTAGATCTCTCTTTTTGCTCTCCTCTCTCGATTTGTTTTCTTTCGGAATCTTTTGCGTCGATCCGTGTGCTTGTTCCGCAGATGCGGCAGTTTCTGTTTAAGATTCCTGAATCGTTAGATGATTTGCCTCTGTTTGATCAATAGCATATCTGATCGGCTTGTTTGCTGGGCTTTAGTTAATAACAACATCTTCACTTAGATTCTGATTGCATTATTATCCACTTGATTTCGATAGATTTCTTCAGGTGGTTTATCATCGCCAGATTAACTAACTTGCATGAGTCTTTTTTTTTTTATTTAATAGTATTTTCCTTAGTAGTTTATATGAATCTCTGTTGTGTAGTGTTTGTGGTTTTATAAATGTAATATATTATTGAAATTCTAAATCTTGATGAGAGTTTGGATTGTTTTGTAGCTGGAAGCAGCAAGTACAGTTCAAGATGGCTTCGAAAAGAATCAACAAGGAGCTTAGGGACCTCCAAAGGGATCCTCCAGTCTCATGCAGTGCCGGTCAGTATCATGTTGTTTTTCACCGTTTATTGTAATCTTTGAGCTTTCTTTTTTGGATTCTAAAGTTCGGATCTTGTATTCTAGAGAGATTCAGTAGCTAAATTTATCAAACTCAAAAGTTACAGTATGAGTTGTTTAGGTTATAATGAAATTGATGGTGTTGTTTTAGGTCCTGTGGGTGATGATATGTTCCACTGGCAAGCGACTATCATGGGTCCAACTGATAGCCCATTCTCCGGAGGTGTGTTTCTTGTTTCCATTCACTTCCCACCAGATTACCCCTTCAAGCCACCAAAGGTACCAAAAATGTCCTGTAGTTGCTTGTTATGTTTATTCCTGGAGCTCATTCAATTAGTTTATCACCCACCCTTTTGCTTAGAGCGAGTAGTGTTCAATCATCTATGATTGTTTATGATGCAGGTTTCTTTCCGCACCAAGGTTTACCACCCGAATATCAACAGCAATGGCAGCATCTGTCTTGACATTCTGAAAGAGCAGTGGAGCCCTGCGCTTACCATATCCAAGGTGATCACATTGTTTCAGTTCCATGACTGTTCAATCTCGTCATTCTGTTTTCCACTCTTATGTTCGTGTGTCTGTTAGTTACCATCACGCCTTTGCCCACTTCCTCTGTTGTGATTATTTGAACCAATGATTGAGCATGGTCTAAGTAGTCATGATACGTACTAGTTCAGTAATTCTGTAGGTGCCATCTCTTTTATTAGGAGTTACTTATGGTTAAGGCTTTTATAATCAATATATTGATGACATGACATCCGATTTCCATTTTATAATCATGCATTGGCGACTTGCTTGAAGATATTTTCGTGGATAGAATAATAGATTCTTCAATTTGCATATGCTTAAGTGTTAAAAGAGGTTGGTGTTGGCTTTTCCACAGGTCCTTCTTTCGATATGCTCACTGCTGACAGATCCAAACCCTGATGATCCTCTGGTTCCAGAAATAGCTCACACCTACAAGACAGACCGAGTCAAGTACGAGAGCACTGCCCGATCCTGGACCCAGAAGTATGCAATGGGATGATGATGATTGGCAATAATAATCCGCACCAATACATTGCGCATTGTCTAAGAATGTGAGAAATAAGATTGAAAAAAAAAACAGAGTGTGGCGTTTACTTGGTTGCTTTATTAGTTTTATCATCATCTTAAGACGTGTGTTGGTTTGTGTACATGAGCTTTTATATTGAGACATTTTGAGAGCTTGCACTGCTTTAAAGCCAATAAAGGGCTGTTATGATTATGATGAGTCGCTCTTTCTTTGATAGTGTTGAATGAAGAATACAAGTCTTGACAGGTTTAGTACGGTGTGTGATTCTTATTGGCTTTTATGGTTTTTGTCCAGCTAGAAAAGTCGTGAGAGTAGAACAACCGAGTAAAGTGAAAGACTTGTCCTTCAATATTGGCGATAAGTACGGCTTTCTCTGAAAAAAATTCTCTATATGATTTAGGTACTTTTGTATTCAAGAAGTAGGATGCTTATTTGTTCATTTTCAAAGTGAAAAAGAGAGAAAAATGGAAACAGAAAACATTGAGTTCGATGTTAAGCCACCATTCAAATGAGCTCGGTCCGGTGAGTTTTGCAACTTTAACCAAAAAAGAAATCTTAAAAACGTACTCCTATTTTTATGGTTTGATGACCCTATTAGCTTAGTTTTTAATTTTTATACCAAGCAAATTTAGAAAGAAACTGAACTAAATCTATAGGTTGGGTTGAGGAATTAAAAGAAATTTGTTATTGTGGGTGAGACGATTTGCAAGAACTGATAAATTATAGAATACTAGTATTATTATGGCTCTTGATATACAAGGACAAGTATTTGATTTGCACAACGACGAGGGTTGCCCGTCCTTGGACGAAGCAAAGGAATCACATGCTTCCGGTCTTTTATTTTTGGCCACAAATTACCATAAAGTTTTCATTAGTGTAGCGCTAATCAATAGTCTTTAAATTTTTCAAGACCGGTTCTTGCTCTTTGTATAGTAAAAGTGGTATAACCGTTCCTTCTTCGTCTATTTTTTTCACTTCTTATTTTGAAGGGTAGAGGTATCAGCAATGTTCTATGTTACACATTTTGTTACTAATTTTAAAATAAAAATGTGTCGATAGTTCGACTATTTAGGGTTAACACTGAATTAAAAAGGAACGGTTTAGGGTTTTGTAGGGATTCATTTTACGATCGACTTGGACTCCGTTGCTCCTTTCCGAGGAATTTACATTTCTCGGAGACGGAGGATTATTTGTTTCTTTGCTTTTTAGTTCGGTGGCACAGCCGAATTCAATAGCGTATCAAGACGTTTTTGACGGATTCTAAACATGTCAGGTATTCATTTGAGCTTTTAATGAAAATAATATGATCATCAGAAACTTTATGGTCACCATTTTTGCACTATGTACATATAATATTGCAGGAGGTTGTGGACATACAACAGACAAGTTATCAGATTCAGAGGATGAACGATCGAGAATTGGGAGTCCGGCAAAGAAACTCATAAGCTGTTCCATTGAAGATGTTAGGGACGAGAATGATGAGAAGATTGTTCTTAAATTGCGCCAAGAGCTTCTTAACAAACATTCTTTGCCTCCAAGGCATGATGACTATCATATGCTTTTGAGGTAAACTAGTAGTGAATTTTTTTTTTTTTTGTCTTTGATGCTGTGTCTCTAATATTTTTGTTTACACTAGCTAGGTTTCTGAAAACAATGGATTTCAACATCGACAAAACCGTCAGTGCATGGGAAGAAATGCTCAAATGGAGGAATGAATTTGGAGCAGATCAAATTATACAGGTAAAGTAAAGGGATATTATATGGTCCTACATTGTTAAAGAAAGTTAATAAAAGTTTTTGGCTTTCTTGCTTGCTCAAAACAGGATTTCAATTTCAATGAGTTGGACCAAGTCACAATGTACTATCCTCAAGGGTACCATGGAGTTGATAAAAATGGTAGACCCATCTATATCGAGAGACTAGGAAAAGCTCATCCCGGTAAGCTTATGGATGTTACAACCATTGACCGGTACTTGAAGTACCATGTCCAAGAATTCGAAAAGGCTCTTCAACAGAAGCTCCCTGCCTGTTCCATCGCTGCAAAGCGACGTGTCACTACTACGACTACAATACTTGATGCTGATGGCCTGGTATGGTAGACTCCTATATAGATTCTCTTAAAAAGTGTCATGAAATGTTTTTTTTTTCTTGATTTATTAACATCTCTCTTGTGGTAACTCTCAGGGTATGAAGAACTTTAGTCCTGCAGCGGCAAATCTCCTGTCCTCTATTGCTAAAGTAGATTGTAGTTATTACCCTGAGGTACTTAACTCTTTGAAGATTACACTTTTGGTAACTAGTCTAAGGCCAATAAGCCGAGTGGACATGGGTGTTTTCGGTTTGTGTAAAAGTTTGTAATTGTGGTCTCTGACTCTTTGCAGACTTTGCATAGAATGTTCATTGTCAATGCAGGATTTGGATTCAGGAGTTTGATTTGGCCTGCCGCACAGAAGTTTCTTGATCCTGTGACTATTGCAAAGATACAAGTAATGTATTATCGTTTATTCTTCTATTTATTGTCAACAGCTACTAATTTATTGCTTGTGTTACTCAGGTTTTGGAGCCAAAGTCCTTGTCAAAGTTACTTGAAACAATTGATTCCAGGTTAATTCTTTTTTTTTTCAGGTCGCTTCTTAAGTGTTGTCCCAATAGATAAATGTCATTCAAGTTTTGGTGAGTACACTAACATTATCATTTACTGCTTTTATATACTCTGGAGTGCAGTCAACTTCCAGATTTCTTGGGAGGCGTATGCACATGTGCTAACGAAGGAGGGTGCTTGAGGTCTAACAAAGGACCATGGAATGATCCTGAAATAGCCGAGGCATCTAATTCTTGTTTGTCTGTTTTTTTGTTTATTAGATTCATGAAGTTGTCATAATAAGTTGAGCTATAATATTATCTTGTCTTGTTTTGCAGCTAGTACATCACATGGAAGTGAATCCCATACCACAAACTACAAAAGCTCCTCTTCATGTAAGAGATCATGATTCACAGGAACCGGCTCAAGGAGAATGGTCTCAACCCCAATTACTTAACACGAGCTCTGAAAACTCTTGTTCAACAAATACATCAAGAAGAGAAGGTGTGTTTCTTTTTCACTCATATTTTGTTTCGTTAGTGTTGTGTTACGCAACTACATGTTCAAATGTATCATTGTCACATTTTATGGTGGTCAGATATCACGGTTTGGTGTTCTTAGAGAGAAAACCAAAGGCGTGAACATCGTTCACTTGGTGACAATACTAATAGCCTTTCCACTAAAGCTATATTTTGATCTCTTTAGTTTCTTATTGTTCGGATACTGGCAAAGACATAACCGTGTCCATGTCTCAGATTCATCCATAAACAAAGAGATTGTTCTTCAGTGTTTGGATCGTCTTAAGAAGCTGGAGAAAGAATGCACAGAGATTAGTAGAATCCCTGTAAAGACCCCGGACGAAAATGAGAAGCTATTAACTGGAACTCTCGAGAGGATCAAGTCTCTAGAACTTGATCTCGACAAAACCCAATCAGTACGTACACTTCTTGATATTGACCTTGTAACTATTATTAAGGTTTAATGCTTTTATCATCATATAAACACATATCTACGTTGTATGTGTTTCAGGTATTACATTTAACGTTAGCAAAACAACTTCAGATCACAGAACAGCTTGACTCTCATTACGAAGAAGTAAGCTCACTCAATGTTTCTTTTTCTCTCCTTTTTAAGCATAAAATTTTGCAACATCTGATCATATTTGATCTTTTTAAAAAAGATATCCAACATCTGATCATATTTGTGTGATTGTATGTTCTTGTGTTTTTGGTTACAGGAGTTAAAATCTGATATAATTACTGAATTGTTTTTTTTTTTCATGTTCAAGTTCATTGGTAGTTGAGACTCTGTTCTTTTATGTCTTGCAGCAAAGAAAGCGATGCTGCATCTGAAGCTTTGGGACATAACCTTATGGATACATATTGTTACTATATATTTATTTACAGAACTGAGAGAATGAAAAAATTCTATACACAGATATTTGGGAATTTTTTCTTCTTGTAAACAATTCTTTAAAACATTCCGTGTGTGCGGGAAGTAATATAAACATTTAAGTTTGTAGCTGAAAAACCTCAGTTTATGATGACTATGTACAAATATATTATTGCATGCGTTGCATTGCATGTATGTGAAAGATGTGGATGGATAAAGAGTGAATACATTAGCTCAAACACTGTTGAGTAAGCGGCCAACTTGCTCACCTAATTGCGCATTTACAAATAATCTTACTTGCATAGCTTCCCACCCCAATCTGTCAGAGCATGATTATCCCCAGCTCTTAAGAGCCCACCTCTTTTCTAAGAGCTTGGTTCCTAGGTGGGTTCTTAAGAGGTGGGATCCACAAAAAATTTAAGAGTTGGTTCTTAAATCATTTCTCTAAGAGCTCACTGTTCGCGGGTTCCACTGACACGTGACGGTCCACAATTGGTTAGGTTTTAATTTTTATTTTTTTTAAATCAGAAAAAAAAAATTTCAGAACCTTAGGGTTAAAGATGCTCTTAGAGTTTTACGAATTAATGAGAAAACGTATATATATACATACGCTTAACGTCACCGGTTAGGAACGTGACTTTGAAGAATGAGACCGACACTCAAATAGTTTCAGCGTTCTTCTACGCTGTAAAGTAAAGCCTGTAATCTAATGTCAACAAAATAAATAATTTAATATCTCATCCACCGCTCTCTCTTTTTATATTTATTTATTTTAATACGTTTTAGTTTTCAGCCTCTCTATCTTCGTGGTGCGGCATATCTCGTCTTCCACCAAGTCGTCTTTCTGATTCTTATCAGATCTCTTCGTTACTTGTGTAACTACAAAGAATCATGTCTCTCAAGTTCGTCTCTGGAGCTCTTTTCTTCTGTCTTCTACTCTCAATATTCCCATCTTTCTCATCCGCCAGTTTCATCTCAGGTACATTTTTTTTATTTTTTTTTTAAAAGATTTATTTCTTCAATCTCTGTTCGAATATTCAAATCTTTAGGATGAAAATATTTAATTTGGTAACTTTCTTGTCTTTTTATTGCAGATGGTGTGTTCGGATCTCAGGCTTTGGTTACGGGAAGAAACCTACTTCAGACCAAGAAAAGTAAGTTCTCTTTTAAATCTCTCTTTCCTCAATTTATTTCTGTTTTGATCCTTCAAATTGATTCTATTTGAAGTATGATAAGATCTTAGTAAAACTTCCATATTACAATAATATACAAACGAATCCTGCTGTATCTAGTAACGTTTCCTGCATCTATATGGATCCATAAACTATACAGTTTCATTGCCCAAATCTTTGAGTTACAATCTTGATTTCTTGGTGCTTACCAAATTATTTGCTTTTTGGTCATATCTGTATAGTTTGGCTTAATAAATGATCTTCAAACCTCTACAAATTTTTGCATTGATCTTCAAAACTTTGTTTGTTTGCCTCTGGATCATGGCAATAGTCTAAAACCATTTACATACAAACAGCTAATCACAATTCTTTATTGACTCCTTTACGCTCTTGCTTTGGGGAGATGCAACTGATTTTTTAGAAGAATGTTCTGTTTTTTTTGACATGGTTTCTCTTTTCTCATGGTAACAGCATGTCCAGTGAACTTCGAGTTTATGAACTATACAATCATAACAAGCCAGTGCAAAGGTCCCAAATTCCCAGTAAAGGAATGCTGTTCCGCCTTTTTGGACTTTGCGTGTCCTTACACTGAACAGCTCAACGACCTGAGTAACGATTGTGCTACCACTATGTTCAGTTACATCAATCTCTATGGTAAATACCCGCCTGGACTTTTCGCTAACCAGTGCAAAGGAGGTAAAGAAGGTCTCGAGTGCCCCGCTATGTCTCCTGCTTCAGCAGCAGACGTAAACGCAGCCATCAACACCGCGTCTTCTCCTCTTTGGCTGACCATTTTTGCAGCTTTATTGGTTTCTGTTAAATTGTTATGAGGCCAAAAAAGCCAGATATATGCAATGTACCAGTAACAACCTGAGGGAAGGGAGTGTTTGTGTGCCCACTATTTGTTTTATTTGTATCATTCTTTTGATCTTAGGAAACTTCAAAACCTTCTAATTGATAATTCATACGACTTTTGTGTGTCTCATTGTATCTTCTTCTATATAAATCGACCAATGAAGTGAATACTGGTTAGAGAGATAGTGAAAGGATTAGTATATGTAAATCACCACGGGGTCTCAACAAGCTATTGCAAATACAATATGTAGACGTAAAGATTAAGACTTACTTATTCATAATGGTTTTCTATTGTCCCTTCCAGTGAGTTCTTTATAATCCGAATTCTCGGCTTTACTTTTGTACACCAAAGAATTTTAATAGAAGATCATTCATCTCTCCAGTGATCTAAACATTTTTAGAGACGGTTTTCAACTGCTCTAAAACTCATTGGATGGATTCTTCAACGTCGGTTTTAAGTCTGACTTCTTTGCATTCTTTACTTCTTTGCATTCTTTAGAATGCACGTTTTAAGATTACAAGTGAAGCTTTTCTATTTTCATTATGATTTAGTTGTCATCGCTATAAACTTTTAATGTTCAAAAGAGGAGTACAATCAATAATGAGCACTACTCATTATACCTACAAGTCCTCACAAACATGCAAATACCTCTTAGCCAATACAACAGTTTTGAGCGAACTATCATCACTAGTAAGTCGTGATGCACCATAGTGGTCCATAAAGAGTGTGACCGTCTTAGTGGTTTGATTCACTTTATGTGTTGTACATTAGATTTCATAATCTCATATCGAGAAATAGAGATTCCATACGATTTAGAAGTTGTTCTTTTGTTTAGTTTTATGTGTTGTGCTTTTTAAATTGTACATTTTCCAGAGAATCCACACTTGGGAATTGCTTTAGGTCAAAATTTGATATGTTTTGCTTAGATTCAGTTTGTTATATTTCTCCTTTTTCCAGTGCAATTTAAATGGATTTAACAAGTTGTTAAACAGTGATTGTATGGAAGATTTTTTTCATGATTTATAGAACTTCCAATTTTATTTTATTGTTCTAGTTATTTTAAGTTTAAATTGAACGACTAGTAAGAGTGATCCTTCTATTAATCTCTTGTTAGCTAATTCTGAACTTCAATAGTATTTATGTTTTTCATAAAGTTGTATTATTAGATAACTAAAAAAATGAATTATGCAAAAGAAAATTATTTAACAAATAGATACTAAATCATTTGAATTTTTCATAAATACTTATCTTTTACCGTAACGAATCTGAATTTAGCATCTTTTTCATAAGCGATTATTTTTCATAAATCAAATGAAATTTTTCTTATATTTTCATAAAAAATAAATCGATTATTAAGTCGGTGAACAAATGTAAAACTAAATAAACACTTATCTTTAAGAGTAATGATATAAGTGAATAAAAGACTCACTTATTCAAAAAAGCAGAAATTGTTCAAACTCAACAAGTAGGATCGAATCTGAAACAAATCTCACCACCCCATATTTAATTGTGAAAACACAATAAACACATGTTAAGTTTACATACTTTGTTTCAATAATATTACTTTTTTGGCTGTTACATTTATGATTGCTTGACCAATCCTACTCTAACAGATGAAGAAGTGTTTTGGCTATAAAATTAAGTTCATTACTAGAGAGTGACCCGCACTCAGAGGGCGGAGGGTGGATATATTATTTGTTTTTTTTATATTATTTAAAATTAAATTTATATATGTGTTTTTTTCCTTGTAATATATATGTATTTTTGTAATCATACTTGTGTTTTTATCAACAAACGTATTTGCGTAATTTTTTAAAAATCTATTATATTAAAACACAAGTGTGACCTATTGATGTTAGTTGAGTCCAACAAATATTTTCCATGATACCTACCTTTTGATATGATAATTGTATATAAGAAAAATACAAACTTTATACGATAACCACCGCATCAGTTAGCCTAACTGCATCAATATACTTTGGCCATAAATATTTAATTTACAAAACCCATTAAAATTGGACCATGGACTTTGATTTACATAATTCATTTATAATTGGTATACAAATTATTATGTGTAATAATAATGTAATTATAATTATATACGAAATTAAATCATGTTTAATTTTTATTTTTATTTTATTTATTTAATCTATCTATTTAATTACTATTTTTTTACTAAACAAAACTGTAACAATATTTTGTTATTTTAAAAAAAAATAATAATAAAGTACCATATTAACGTGTTAAAGGCTATGGCACAAATGTATAATTTAACAATATAATAAATTCAATACAATTATACAAATACTTTACTAATCATTTTTTTAAATTACGCAAATACGTTTGTTGATAAAAACACAAGTATGATTACAAAAAATACATATATATTACAAGGAAAGAAACAAATATATAAATTTAATTTTAAATAATATATACAAAATAAATAATATAGTATTGTTACAGTTTTGTTTAGTAAATTTTGTTAAAAAATAACAAAATATTGTTACAGTTTTGTTTAGTAAATTTTGTTAAAAAATAACAAAATATTGTTACAGTTTTGTTTAGTAAATTTTGTTAAAAAATAACAAAATATTGTTACAGTTTTGTTTAGTAAATTTTGTTAAAAAATAACAAAATATTGTTACAGTTTTGTTTAGTAAAAAAATAGTAATTAAATAGATAGATTAAATAAATAAAATAAAAATTAAAATTAAACATTATTTAATTTCGTATATAATTATAATTACATTATTATTACACATAATAATTTGTATACCAATTATAAATGAATTATGTAAATCAAAGTCCATGGCCCAATTTTAATGGGTTTATTGATGTTAGTTGAGTCCAACAAATATTTTCCATGATACCTACCTTTTGATATGATAACTGTATATAAGAAAAATACAAACTTTATACGATAACCACCGCATCAGTTAGCCTAACTTCATCAATATATTTGGGCCATAAACATTTAATTTACAAAACCCATTAAAATTGGGCCATGAAGTTTGATTTACATAATTCATTTATAATTGGTATACAAATTATTATGTGTAATAATAATGTAATTATAATTATATACGAAATTAAATAATGTTTAATTTTAATTTTTATTTTATTTATTTAATCTATCTATTTAATTACTATTTTTTTACTAAACAAAACTGTAACAATATTTTGTTATTTTTTAACAAAATTTACTAAACAAAACTGTAACAATATTTTGTTATTTTTTAACAAAATAACAGTTTGAAAATAAAGTACCATATTAACGTGTTAAAGGCTATGACACAAATGTATAATTTAACGATATAATAAATTCAATACAATTATACAAATACTTTACTAATCACTAGAGAGTGACTCGTCTTCGGAGGGCGGGTATATTATTTTTTTGTATATATTATTTAAAATTAAATTTATATATTTGTTTCTTTCCTTGTAATATATATGTATTTTTTGTAATCATACTTGTGTTTTTATCAACAAACGTATTTGCGTAATTTAAAAAAAATCTATTCTATTAAAACACAAGTGTGACATATTGATGTTAGTTGAGTCCAACAAATATTTTTCATGATACCTACCTTTTGATATGATAACTAAAATATTTGTTGGACTCAACTAACATCAATAGGTCACACTTGTGTTTTAATAGAATAGATTTGAAACCAAACACATCATATTTGTTTGAACTTATCAATTAAAAAATTTTGTTTTTAATTATTAAAAGACTGAGATGTTGACGATTATGGTATTATTTAATATTATCAAAGTTGAGAAAAAACATCGGATCAGTTCCCATGAACACAAAGCCATTCCAAAGCTATTTTGAGTTGTGATAAAACTTGACATTACCAAAACACGAGTTAGAGAAAGTCCAACGATTCTCTGTCTTTCTCCCTCTTCCTCATTTATCGCCATGTCTTCCTCTCCACCATATTTCTTGACTCACAAGAAAACAACACAATCTTCCCCTCAAAAGAAAAAAAATAAACAAAACAAACCCTAATTCTCTATCGAATCTCAAGAACAGATCAATAATCTAAATGTTCCCTTGATCCGTCCTGATCTCAAATCTGTATCACTGTATTTCAAGAAAACTCTGGAATGGGAAGGAGAAAGTTATGTTTTCAAGAAACATTTGTTTCGTTCTTCGTTTCTCTTGTCTTTATATTTCATCGAGGAGTAATATGTCAAGATGATAGTAGCTTGGATAATCCAGCAGCCAATCGCCTCTATAACCAATTCGTCTTCGACAAAATATCCAATCTCACAGAAGTTTTTGAGGATGACATCAAACGAGAACTCGGTTTCTGCATCACCAATGTGTTAGTTAACATCTTGTCCTTATTGTTTTCCTTGTCAAAAAAAAAAAAAACTAACAAACCAATGAAAAAAAAAAAAAATCCTGTGTGTTGCAGAAAAGAAGATTATAATGAAGCGTTTAACTTCTCTTCCAAGCCAGGCTTCTTAAATAAATGTGGTAAAACCACAAAAGGTACATGTCCTCTGTGTCATTGGTACAACAAATAAAAGAAATTTAAATATATACATTTTTGTTGATGTTTTTTATGGTATGGGAATAGGTGACATGATGCAGAGGATATGTACAGCTGCAGAAGTGAGGATATACTTCAATGGATTATTAGGAGGTGCAAAGAGAGCTACTAATTACTTAAAACCGAACAAAAACTGCAATCTATCTTCATGGATGTCTGGATGTGAACCTGGATGGGCTTGTCGTACTGCCAAAGACGTTAAAGTTGACCTTAAAGACGATAAAAACGTTCCTGTGAGAACTCAGCAATGTGCGCCTTGCTGCGCAGGTTTCTTCTGCCCTCGTGGGATTACTTGCATGATACGTAAGTTACAGAACATTCAAAACTCTCAAGAATCTTTTCCTTTTTTTATAATGTTGTTTTTACCTCCCAATGTTATGAAGCTTGTCCTTTGGGAGCTTATTGTCCAGAAGCTAAGCTGAACAGAACAACAGGACTATGCGACCCGTATGTCTTGTTCTTTCACTTTTATGTCTCTACGTTTTGTTTTGTATGTAAAGACTAGAATCATGATTGTTGTGTTTGCAGATATCATTACCAGCTTCCTTCAGGACAGCCAAATCATACTTGTGGTGGTGCTGATATATGGGCTGATATTGTTAGTAGCAGTGAAGTTTTCTGTTCAGCTGGATCTTTTTGTCCTTCAACTATTGACAAGCTTCCTTGTACTAGAGGGTAAGAATTATTTTGATAACCTTGCTTTGAGATTCATCAGATAAAACTAATCTTCTGTTTGCTCCAGACATTTCTGCAGGACAGGTTCTACTGCTGAAAAAAGTGAGTGATCCTCTTTGTTACTATTACAACGGGAGTTTCGATGAGACATGAGGACTTGAATGAATCCACTTATCGCCAATTGATTTTAAGTTGGAAGTATAGGAAAACTTAAAGGTTTCTTTTCTCTGATGCATTTGCAGATTGTTTTAAGCTGGCAACATGCAATCCAAGATCAACAAATCAGAACATCACAGCATATGGAATCATGCTTTTTGTGAGCCATACATAACAGATCTTCCTCATTTACCTCTTAGTTTATTTCCAAACAGTTTTGAGTCTTTGGCTTATGTCTATATATGTAGGCTGGGCTAGGTTTCTTGCTCATAATATTATACAACTGCTCTGATCAAGTGCTTGCTACAAGAGAAAGAAGGCAAGCAAAGTCCAGGGAGAAAGCAGTACAAAGCGTGCGTGAGACGCAAACGCAAGAGAAATGGAAATCAGCCAAAGATATTGCAAAGAAGCATGCCACCGAGCTGCAACAATCATTTTCAAGGACATTTTCTAGGAGAAAATCAATGAAACAGCCTGATCTGATGAGAGGTCTAAGCCAAGCAAAGCCTGGATCAGATGCTGCTTTACCACCAATGGCAGGAGGAAGCTCAGACACAACCAAAAAGGGAAAGAAGAAGGATAAGAACAAACTAACTGAGATGTTACAAGACATTGAACAAAACCCTGGAGACACTGAAGGTTTTAAACTCGAGATTGGTGATAAAAACATTAAAAAACATGCTCCGAAAGGCAAGTCACTGCATACGCAGAGCCAGATGTTTAGGTATGCTTATGGACAGATTGAAAAGGAGAAGGCTATGCAGGAGCAGAACAAGAACTTGACATTCTCTGGAGTCATCTCTATGGCTAATGACATTGAGATAAGAAAGAGACCAACCATTGAAGTTGCATTCAAAGATCTTACTATTACTCTGAAAGGTAAAAACAAACATCTCATGAGATGTGTGACTGGGAAGCTATCACCTGGACGTGTTTCAGCTGTGATGGGTCCTTCAGGAGCCGGGAAGACCACTTTCCTAACAGCTTTGACAGGCAAAGCAGCAGGTTGCACCATGACTGGGATGATTCTAGTAAACGGCAAAGTTGAATCAATTCAATCTTACAAGAGAATCATTGGCTTTGTGCCTCAAGATGACATAGTCCATGGGAACTTGACAGTGGAGGAGAATCTCTGGTTCAGTGCAAGATGCAGGTAAGCCACATTTTCATTGATGAAGTTCATCTTCTAGACATAGCTTATGAAACTATATATACAGGCTCCCTGCGGATCTCCCTAAGCCTGAAAAGGTTTTAGTTGTGGAAAGAGTCATAGAGTCACTAGGTCTGCAACATGTCAGAGACTCTATGGTTGGTACTGTGGAAAAGAGAGGAATCTCTGGAGGTCAGAGGAAAAGAGTCAATGTTGGTCTTGAAATGGTGATGGAACCATCACTTCTGATATTAGATGAACCAACTTCAGGTCTTGACAGTTCATCTTCTCAGTTACTTCTTAGAGCTTTGCGCCGTGAAGCTCTTGAAGGAGTGAATATCTGTATGGTTGTTCACCAGCCAAGGTTCAACATAATACACTCATCCCATTGGTTACTTAGAAGATTAGATCTTGTTCTTATTTTATCTTTTGTTTTCTCTGCAGCTACACTCTCTTTAGGATGTTTGATGATCTAATACTTTTGGCAAAAGGTGGATTAATATGTTACCAAGGATCAGTCAAGAAAGTTGAAGAATACTTCTCAAGCCTTGGGATAGTTGTCCCTGAGCGTGTGAATCCTCCTGATTACTACATTGATATATTGGAAGGGATACTAAAGCCAAGCACAAGCTCAGGGGTTACCTATAAGCAGCTTCCAGTTAGATGGATGCTTCATAATGGGTATCCAGTTCCTTCGGACATGCTCAAAAGCATTGAAGGGATGGCTTCTGCTGAGAACTCTGCTCATGGTGGAAGTGCTCACGGGAGCGTTGTGGGAGATGATGGAACATCTTTCGCTGGAGAGTTCTGGCAAGATGTCAAGGCAAATGTTGAAATCAAGAAAGATACCTTGCAGAACAACTTCAGTAATTCTGGTGACTTGTCTCAAAGACAAGTTCCTGGTGTGTATCAGCAGTTCAGATACTTCTTAGGAAGGTAAACCCCTCAAATACTTAGCCCTGCAACCTCGTTTTTTTTTCGGTTTATTCGAGTCGGGTATTTTCAGTTTCGATTAGTTCTGTTCAGGCACAATCTTACCGGAAAATTCGGTTCGGTTTGTTTTTTGCTTAATTTTGGTTTTCAAAATTTTACCAAGAATAATCAAATTTTATTTCGGTTAGATTCCGGTTTAAACTTCTTAACACCTCAGATAATGTTGGCTAATTCAGGTATATTTGGTTAACTTCAGTTATTTCGGTTAGTTCAATTCAGTTAATTCGGTTATATTCAGATAATTTGGTTAATTTGTTTTTTTTTTTGGAAAACTGAACTAACCGAGAACCAAACCGAACTGAAAATCACTTTCAAAAGTTTTTCAAACAGAACCGATCTCAAAACCAGAAATGATTCGAAAACCGAAAAATGTCGGTTGGGTTGGTTCAGTTCGGTTCAATTCCGCAGGGGTACAGATACTAAAATTAATATCAATCAGTTGACATAGAATCCTTTCTTAAACCCAGTTTCCTTGCATTGCAGGTTAGGTAAACAGAGACTGCGAGAAGCAAGGACACTAGCTGTAGATTACCTAATACTTTTGCTTGCGGGTATCTGCTTAGGAACACTTGCTAAAGTGAGTGATGAAACTTTTGGTGCCATGGGGTATACATATACAGTCATTGCTGTCTGTAAGTAGAAACTTTACAAGCTCTTCTGACCACAAACATTGCTTATTTTTTCTAACCCTTGTTATCATTTTTTTTTCTCTTCAGCTCTCTTATGTAAGATTACTGCATTGAGATCTTTCTCTCTTGATAAACTACACTACTGGAGAGAAAGCCGAGCAGGAATGAGCAGCCTAGCTTACTTCCTAGCAAAAGACACAGTTGATCACTTCAACACCATTGTCAAGCCTCTCGTTTATCTCTCCATGTTCTACTTCTTCAACAATCCAAGATCATCCGTTGGGGACAACTACATTGTCCTAATCTGTCTTGTCTACTGTGTAACTGGCATAGCTTATGCCCTGGCCATACTTTTTGAACCTGGTCCTGCTCAACTGGTAAGTGACTAATACTAAAGACTCAAATCTAGAAAGCTTTGTTTCACATTATTAGTCTTTGTGCAGTGGTCAGTGTTGCTTCCTGTGGTTCTGACTCTAATAGCCACCAGTACAAACGATAACAAAATTGTAGAGTCAATCTCAGAGTTGTGCTACACGAGATGGGCTCTTGAAGCATTTGTGGTATCAAACGCTCAAAGGTTTGCAAACTTAATCTCTCCCTATTACATCTCTGCATGTTGTTTACTATTCCATATAATATTTCAGATATAAAGGAGTCTGGCTTATCACTCGCTGTGGATCACTGATGGAGAATGGCTACAACATCAAGCACTTCCCTCGTTGCCTCATCTTCCTGACATTAACCGGCATCTTGAGCCGCTGTGCAGCGTTCTTTTGTATGGTAACTTTCCAAAAGAAGTAGCTTTAAGCTCCTTCTATGCATGCAAAACTATATTGGACGGATCAATAGTGAACATAGAGAAGCCACAAAGGTTTTACAAGAAAAAACAATACACAATTATTGCAGAAGATCATAACACGGTACACTGTTCATAGGTAGTTCCATCACCAGAGTTCAAGATTTTCTTACCTGTAATTCTTCATGTTGTACATCTTTCTTTTGTTTTATAGATTTAACGTAGATCATCATCGGGTTGCTATCAATTCTGTTTTATACACCCAGTAAAAATGTAGAAGTACATAGAAGAACCAATGAAAAACCTTCAAGAACTTCCATTACTTTCTTGGCTTAAAAGTTAATAACAATGGTAATTTGTTTTCCTTTTTTTTGTCCACATTTTGTTTCCTTTCATCACATAGCATTTCATATTTCCAAATGAGATGATATCATTTGATACAAATTATCATTATTAGTCTGGTACTATACAGTGTGGAGAAGCATTTATTTAAGAACAAGGTAGATCAGAATGTATTGATTGTTTTTTGTTTATAACAAAAAAAAAGTATGTAAAGGTTAAATGATTATCCATTTAAAATATTATTTTTGCTTACACATTAATCCTACAACTAGATATGAAAATTGTTACGTAATGATTAGTGAGCCAAAATCATAATCTCCCTTGTACTCAAACAACAAATCATAGCAGAAACCCAAATATGAAATATTTTATAATAATGAAATTATTATTAAAAATTAAAAACCCACTACCCACCACTCTCTCTCAAGGACGGTTAAGAGCATCAGCTACGAAAACTGCTTCTCGTCTTCCTTCACCAAACCCTCACAATCAGTCTCTCTCTTCTTCATCTTGAAGCCTAAGCCAATCTATACCTCAATATGTCCCATTCTTCGTCTATTAACCTACTTCATTACCATTACCTCCCTCCTTGTCTAAATCACTCTTCCTTCCGGTTTTGCCTCACTGCTCCATCTTCATCTCGGTGGTCTAGTCCCGACGACGACATCTGCTCCATCATGGCCATGCCCACCACAACTCTCCCTGGCTCTATGTCTCCCTTCAATGTCCCTCATAGTGTTGTGAGTTTTTATTTTGTTCTATTCTTAGTCAGATCTGTTGGTTATAATTAGTGGTATAACCGTTCCTTCTTCGTCTATTTTTTTCACTTCTTATTTTGAAGGGTAGAGGTATCAGTATAGAGATAAGGACATAACTTGTAGATAAAGATAACTATGTATTGTAGTTATCTAATCCCCTAAGGGTTAGGAGATCCTTCTTGTTTCTGAAAACAATGGATTTCAACATCGACAAAACCGTCACGTTACTTGTGTAACTACAAAGAATCATGTCTCTCAAGTTCGTCTCTGGAGCTCTTTTCTTCTGTCTTCTACTCTCAATATTCCCATCTTTCTCATCCGCCAGTTTCATCTCAGGTACATTTTTTTTATTTTTTTTTTAAAAGATTTATTTCTTCAATCTCTGTTCGAATATTCAAATCTTTAGGATGAAAATATTTAATTTGGTAACTTTCTTGTCTTTTTATTGCAGATGGTGTGTTCGGATCTCAGGCTTTGGTTACGGGAAGAAACCTACTTCAGACCAAGAAAAGTAAGTTCTCTTTTAAATCTCTCTTTCCTCAATTTATTTCTGTTTTGATCCTTCAAATTGATTCTATTTGAAGTATGATAAGATCTTAGTAAAACTTCCATATTACAATAATATACAAACGAATCCTGCTGTATCTAGTAACGTTTCCTGCATCTATATGGATCCATAAACTATACAGTTTCATTGCCCAAATCTTTGAGTTACAATCTTGATTTCTTGGTGCTTACCAAATTATTTGCTTTTTGGTCATATCTGTATAGTTTGGCTTAATAAATGATCTTCAAACCTCTACAAATTTTTGCATTGATCTTCAAAACTTTGTTTGTTTGCCTCTGGATCATGGCAATAGTCTAAAACCATTTACATACAAACAGCTAATCACAATTCTTTATTGACTCCTTTACGCTCTTGCTTTGGGGAGATGCAACTGATTTTTTAGAAGAATGTTCTGTTTTTTTTGACATGGTTTCTCTTTTCTCATGGTAACAGCATGTCCAGTGAACTTCAAGTTTATGAACTATACAATCATAACAAGCCAGTGCAAAGGTCCCAAATTCCCAGTAAAGGAATGCTGTTCCGCCTTTTTGGACTTTGCGTGTCCTTACACTGAACAGCTCAACGACCTGAGTAACGATTGTGCTACCACTATGTTCAGTTACATCAATCTCTATGGTAAATACCCGCCTGGACTTTTCGCTAACCAGTGCAAAGGAGGTAAAGAAGGTCTCGAGTGCCCCGCTATGTCTCCTGCTTCAGCAGCAGATGTAAACGCAGCCATCAACACCGCTTCTTCTCCCCTTTGGCTGACCATTTTTGCAGCTTTATTGGTTTTTGTTAAATTGTTATGAGGCCAAAAAAAGCCAGATATATGCAATGTACCAGTAACAACCTGCGGGAAGGGAGTGTTTGTGTGCCCACGATTTGTTTTATTTGTATCATTCTTTTGATCTTAGGAAACTTCAAAACCTTCTAATTGATAATTCATATGACTTTTGTGTGTCTCATTATATCTTCTTCTATATAAATCGACCAATGAAGTAAATACTGGTTGGAGAGATAGTGAAAAGATTAATATATATATATATATCACCAACGGGTCTCAGCAAGCTATTGCAAATACAATATGTAGACGTAAAGATTAAGACTTACTTATTCAAAGTGGTTTTCTATTGTCCCCTCCAGTGAGTTCTTTAGAACCGGCATTATCGGCTTTACTTTTTTACACCAAATAATTTTAATGGAAGATCATTCAACTCCTCTCTCTCTAGCGATCTAGATATCTTTAGAGACGGTTTCCAACTGCTGTAAAACCCATTGGATAGATTCTTCAACTTCGGTTTTGAATCTGACTTGTTTGCGTTCCTTCGAACGCGGGCTTTAGGATTACAAATGAAGCTTCTCTACGGATTGGCCACTCCTATCTTAAGTTTTCATTATGGTTTAGTTTTCATCGCTTATCGTATTATCGTCGAATATATTTCCGTTTGTAATCATCTTATCCCGTTGGACATTTAAATTAATATAACCTTTTAATGTTAAAAAAAGGAGGACAACAAAAAATGGACACTACACACTGTACCTACTAGTCCTGGCAAACATGCAATACCTCTAAGCCAATATAACAATTTTGAGCCAGCTATCATCACTACTCACTAGTAAGTCGTGATGCATCATAGTGGTCCATAAAGAGTGTGACCGTCTTAGTGGTTTAATTCACTTTATGTGTTGTACATGTGTTCTTTACTTGTCCTCAAATCACTTTGCAAGAACTCATAAGGAAAAGAGGTTTGAAGGTGAGAACTCATAGCCAAAAGTAACACTTCCTAGCACTCGACTTAACATCCTAAAGAAACATAGCGAATAGCATGAGCATCTTCCTTATTATACTCTAACTTCTCTAGGCCTATCCATACTCTTTTGCCTCTACTCAAGTTGCAATACTTATCACCAACAAGTTCCTTCAACCAGCTCTCACATTGATTCACACACACACACAAGGTGAATTCTCACAAATGGACACATGATCTCAATCATTTGGCTAGGTAAGCATGGTCTAATATGAATGAAGAGAAGGGTTCAAATGTTTTCATTTAAAGGTGGTTATCACTCAAAACAAGGAGCTTGATCATTATGCAAAATTTATCTAAGATTAGAAGCAACTCATGCATCCATAGATCCATCCTCATCATTATACCCCTTTTATAAGTGACAACAAGTTCCACCCTTTTATCATCATCTCAAAAGCAAAGTAAACTCCTCACATCACTCACCCAATGGACAACTCACTTTTTCTTTGGACTCAACTAACTAGGGACTTTTATTCACTTTTTACAAGCTCTAACTCTTTTTCATTTCCTTCCGCAACTTTTCTTTGATTCTTTTCCGTTTCTTTCTCTTTTTTTTTTATAAGGGGGAAGGTTCTTTGTTGCATAATCTAGACCTTCATACTTTCTTTTTGTCCCTAGAGTTTCCTTTACTATTGATACCCTTTTGCTCATCTCTCTCATCTTTCTCATTCTCCAAACCCAAGATATTGACATTTAGAACACATAAACTCCTCTCACTATCCCCAAATGCTAGCTCATTATGCTAGCAAGAGATGAGAATAAATCTATGTCGCCTCCAATACTCTCAATATTTTGCACATAACAAGCTATCAAAAGAAGCCTCACTCATGCAATTCAATGTTTGGTCTCAAAGAAATGGCTAGGGTTGTAGGGTATGAAGTGCCATTTGGGTTAACAAAGATTGGTATATAAAGGAATAAGATAACCCAAATGTGTATGAGATCCATGATCAAGTATGCAAATGCCCATATGCAAGAGAGATTAAGTTCATTCAAGCCAAGTTCAGATTGGAGCTGATCTTAAGAACAATGTCAATATCAAGCAAGCAAACAAGTTTCAAGAAGAGTTTTCAAGGCTCGAAGCATGCAAGCCTTTCAAAAGATGCTTAAGCTACTTGATATGTTTAACTAGGGTGTCA
>NC_027750.1:7063475-7064491 GCF_000695525.1 Brassica oleracea var. oleracea | reverse complement strand
ACATGATTCAAAAATTTCAATTTTTTTTTTTGGTTTTTCTATGCATATATGTATTCACAATGCATGAGACTCAAATTCATCAAAGCAAACATGATCAAATACTTGGTACCTCCCCCATACTTAAATCACACAGTCTCTGTGTGAGTAAGGGAGAGATGCCCAAAGAAAAGCAATATGCAAAGATAAACTGGTATATAGTATATACAATGGAAAGGTTTGAGTGGTACCTCAAGCGGAGAGTGGAGGAGGAGGATCTTTCCCGCTTTCAAGAGTGATGGTGATGATATGAGAGAGAAACTCTTGAAGCTTGATTGGATCATTCTGGAGCTGAGGAGTGATGATGGCCCTTGCACTTGAAAATGGCTTAGACCTTCCCTTGCACTTGATTTTGTACTCAATGGCCCCATCTTTAAGCTTCATTGGGTGGAGAGTGAGAGTGTGAGGAGTCTTATCAAGAGGTGGAGGATGAGGTTCTTTCACAATCTTCTTCTTGTCATGAGCAGCCTTTGTCGCTCTACTCACCTCCTCCCTTTTAGCACTTTCCAAGTGCTCATCATACAACTCTTTAGAGGACTTTCCAACAAGACCTTCTTTCTCAATACCAACCCCTTCAGCCTTGGTCTTCTCAATGGAGGATGATCCACAAATGATTGTTCCACAATACTCAGCTTTCATCTTTGGGGATTGAAGTGGATAGGAGACAGCTTTGTTCACATTTAGGAGTGTGACCTTCTTGTTGGCAAAGTCTATGCAAGCTCCCACTGTCGTGAGGAATGGAGTGCCAAGGATCAATGAGACTCTCTTCTCAGTAGACATCTTCAGAACAGTGAGGTCTATAGGAATGATGCATGCTCCAATCTTCAAAGGGAAGTCCTTTATGAGACCAATAGGGGTTGTAGAAGAGGAATCTCCAAACTGTAGGGAAGATGTGTTTGGCTCCATGCTCTGAATCCCTAGACTCTTCATCATCTCCATTGAGATCATATTCACACTTGCACCAGAATCAACAAGAGCAT
>NC_027750.1:7062043-7062922 GCF_000695525.1 Brassica oleracea var. oleracea | reverse complement strand
AGAAGAGCTTCCTTGAGTCTGAGGAGACTGGTTGGCTTGAGGATAGTTTTGCTTGGCTTGGTAACCTCCTTCTTGATTGTTGTAGTAAGGTCTTTGCTGATAGTTGTTTTGGTACTGAAAATTAGGCTCTTTCCTGTACCATGTGTCATTAGCATTGATGAAGCACAACTCCTATTGGCCTTCTAAACGATCAACCTCATTGACCTTAGGAAGAACCTCTTGACTAGGAACACCCACAAAGTTCATCTGCTCCTGTTTAGCTTGGTTGGAAAGAAGCAAATCCATCTTGTCTTGTAAGGACTTGATCTCTTTCTTTGTCTGCTGATCATCACTTTTGTTGACCCTATCATGCTCCTCACTGTAGACTGAGTCACTCTTGGCCGTGTTCTCAACCAGTTCTTCTGCCTCTTCCTCAGTTCTTCCCAAAAAGAAACCATTGCTGGCAGTATCAAGCCTGTTTTTGTACTGTGGTAGAGCTCCTCTATAGAAGATGCTAAGCAAACTCTCCTTGGTGAAGCCATGATGTGGGCATTGAGACCAATAGACCTTGAACCTCTCCCATGCTTCACTAAATCCCTATACGTTCTTCTGCTGAAAGCTAGAGATCTCATTCCTGATCTTGGATGTCCTTGAGGTAGAGAAGAATTTCTCTAGGAATGCCCTCTTGCACTCATTCCAAGTTGTGATAGAGTCACTTGGAAGAGCCTTCTCCCATTGATGTGCTTTGTCTCCCAAAGAAAAAGGGAACAACTTCAACTTGAATGCATCTTCAGAAACACCATTGGTCTTGGACAAGCCACAATATTTATCAAACTTGTACAAGTGATCAAAAGGATCTTCAGCAGCAAGGTCATGATACTTGTTGTTCTCTATGGTGTT
>NC_027750.1:7038653-7060880 GCF_000695525.1 Brassica oleracea var. oleracea | reverse complement strand
TAAAGGTGTTTATAGATGTCTAAAAACGAGCTGGGTTAACCCAACAAACCTTGGTTAACCCACAAAAACATAGATATTTTTCTCCGTAGTGACTAGAAAAGGTCGCTACCGGAGGTTGCTACGCCTGTAGCGACTTGTCTTGCCCGCTACGTGTGGCCGCTAGAATTCTTGAACGCATAACGACCTCGTGAAGGTTATTACCCTGAGGTACTTAACTCTTTGAAGATTACACTTTTGGTAATTAGTCTAAGGCCAATGAGCCGAGTGGACATGGGTGTTTCGGTTGGTGTAAAAATTTGTGACCGTGGTTCTCTGACTCAAATTATTTGCTTTTTTTTTGTCAAACCCAAATTATTTGCTTATTGGTCATATCTGTATAGTTTGGCTTAATAAATGATCTTCAAACCTCTACAAATTTTTGTATTGATCTTCAAAACAGCGCTTCAATACTAGCGGTCTCTCTAGCCCGCTACACACTCCCGCTATGGTACTTGGGTGCCTCAGGTTTTCTGCTATATCTTCTGTAGCGACCAGCATTTGCTGCTACGCCTGGCCGCTAGGATCCTTCAACGACTCATCTACATTCTTTGGGCATCAAAACACTCCTTGGGGCACAGAGTTCATCATGAAACTCTCTCCAACACCTGACAAGGACTTATGCATGGAAATGCAACCTAAACATGTGTAAATGCTATTCCAAAAGACCAATGTGCACAAGAAAAGATAATTAAAACAATGTAAATATGCAAGATATCAACATGTTAGGTTTCATAATCTCATATCGACAAATAGAGATTCAATACGATTTAGAAGTTGTTCTTTTGTTTAGTTTGATGTGTTATGCTTTTTAAAATGTACATTTTCCAGAGAATCCACACTTAGGGATTGCTCTAGGTCTAAATTTGATGTGTTTTGTTTAGATTCAATTTTTTTTCATTTTTCCTTTTTTCTAGTGCAATTTAAATGGATTTAACAAGTTGTTAAACATTGATTGTAAGGAAGATTTTTTCATGACATAGAACTTCCAATTTTATTTTATCGTTCTAGTTATTTTAAGTTTAAATTGAATGACTAGTAAGAGTGATACTTTTACTAATCTCTTGTTAGCTAATTCTCAACTTCATTAGTATTTATGATTTTCATAAAAGTTGGATAGTTAGATAACTACCAAAATAAATTATGCAAAAGAAAATTATTTAACAAATACATACTAAATCATTTGAATTTTTCATAAACAATCTTTAAGAGTAACGAATGTGAATTTAGCATCTTTTTAATAAACAATTATTTTTCATAAATCATTTGAACTTTTCATATATTTTCAGAAACACTAAATCAATTATTAAGTCGGTTAAAGAATGTAAAACTAAATAACACTTATCTTTAAGAGTAATGATATAAGTGAATAAAAGACCCACTTATTCAAAAATGCAGAAATTGTTCAAACTCAACAAGTAGGATCAAATCTGAAACAAATCTCACGACCCCATATTTAATTGTGAAAATACACTAAACACATATTAAGTTTACATACTTTGATTCAGTAATATTACCTATTTTTGGCTGTTACATTTATGATTGATTGAGTTATCCTAATTTACAAATGAAAAAGTGTTTTGACAATAAAACTAAGTTCACTATTTGGAACAAAAACATCATATTTGTCTGAACTTATGAATTAGAAAATATTAATAGCTGATTAGTTTCGTTTTGTTGTAAAAATTGCAATTTATGTCAATTAAGTGGGGATATTGGTTTTGGATTTAGAAAATTTAGAAATCTGGTTTGGATTTGATAATTTTTGGTAAATCCAAAGATTCTAAAATCAGACAAGTCAATTTTAAAATAAATCAGATGCACTTCAAAATCAAATCAATGGATTATTGTAAATCAACGAAGTGGATTAATAATAATTTTAGTTTATAATAAAATTAAGAAATATAAAAAACATGTGTTTTCATTTTTATCTTTCATTTTCATATGTCATATGTTATTCTCATAACATCTAGAATCTCTCCACATGTTTGTTGTCGTCGTTTCTCAATTGATTGTCATGCTCTCTTTGCTTATTTTGGGCTATAATAATGTTTTTATCATTATTATTTTCTTCAAAATCTTTTTCATCATAAAAAAAATTCCTGGGGAAATTCTTTATAAAATAGGGAAAAATAGAAAAATATTTTTTTTTGACGTGGAAACATATGATATAAACTGGTGATTATAGAAATCAAGAATATCGAAGTTGGTTTGGGTGAATGTGGATGGTGATTATGGAATGGAACTAATAATACAAATCAAACCGAATAAAAAGGTTTAACTCAATATTTGTATTTTGATCTTATAAATCCATTAAAATCTCATTTCAAATCAAATCCTTAAACAAATCATTATTATTGAATAACACATGATTTTAAATTATATTTTAAAAATTATAGAACCAATAACACTAGATTTAGTTTGTATTTTAAATTTATTTTAAAATCATAGAATCACTAACACCGAATTTACATATATATTTAAAATTATGGAACCAATAACATTAAATTTGGTTTGAATTTACAAATCTATTAAAATACACAAACCAATAAGGCAATAACAACCCTATATCAAGTCTGTATTTGGATTTTCATTTATTTGGTTTTATTTTTAATTTGAGATATCCTTGCATCAAAAGAAAATCTTTGACTGTGATTCAAAGGGTTTTTATCAAGAGATAAGAAAATACATAAAAAAAGTTTTCAGTATTTCACTACTTATCTTTAAATTCTAATTAGTACACACTCGTCTTCAAATATTAGGGTTAAATATTAACTTTATTGGTCCCAAGCGTTTTTGCAATCACATCCGACTTGTGGAGTTTAAGAGAGCTGTGAGAGATTCTGAGCTTAGCTTTTTTGGGTGGGTTCAAGCTTCGAAAGCAATGGAACAGTGTTACAAAGACGACTGTGGATCCTCACTTGGATTCATAGTTGAAAAGAGAAAAGACATAGAAAAAGATCAAGCTGAAGATGATGAGAAAGAACCTAAAAGTATCAGTCTAAGGGAAGAAGAAGAAGAAGATAATGATGATAGAGCTAACAGTATAGATCTAGAAGGAGATGTGGAAGAAGAAGAAGAGAAGAAGCATATGTGTTCTGAATGTGGTAAACAGTTTATGTCTGGTAAGGCTTTAGGAGGTCATAAAAGAATTCATGTGCTCGAAAATCAGAACAAGTCTGGTGAATCCGAAATTGATTGTAGTGTTTGCCATAAGAAGTTTACATCAAGGAAGGCTTTATATGGACACATGAGGTTTCATCCAGACAGAGCATGGAAAGGAGTTTTGCCTCCTTCTCCTCCTCATCCACTTGGTAATTCATCCTCTTCTACACTCTCTACTGATGATCATCATGTTGGTGAGTTTACAAGCTCGGATCATGATGATGATGATGATGGTTATGATAACATTGATGCAAAGGATCAGATTGATGAATCAGATAATATTGATGCTAAGGATCTAATGCTCTTAGCTACTACTGCGGAAGCTGTTAATCTCGATGTTGTTGAGACTTGTGATTCACACTCTGCCGAAGATATGAAGAAGAAGAAGAGAAGGTTACCTGAGATAGAGAAAGTATCATCATCATCTACTCATGATCATCATCATCAGCTTGGGGATGTTGCTGCTGCAGCTGAGGAAGGTGGTGGTGCACGTGAGAAGCACGTGTGTGTGACTTGCAACAAGTCGTTTACTTCTTATCAAGCTTTAGGAGGTCATAGAGCAAGTCACAACAAGGCCAAAATTTTGGAGAATCATCACGCTAGGGCAAACAGGGAAGCTTCATTACTTGGAACCGAAGCAATGATAACCGGTTTAGCTAGTGCTCAAGCATCAAACACATCTTTAAGCCGTAGCAATAATGGAGATCACGTTTGTGACATTTGTCACAAAAGTTTCCCAACAGGTCAAGCTCTTGGAGGTCATAAGAGACGCCATTGGACTGGACCAGTTTCTAGTGAAGCTGCAACCGCTGATCCAACCGCTCCAGCAGCAGGTTCTTCTCATCAAGTAACAGAGACAGTGCAAGAGGTGAAGAAATTTGAGTTTGACTTGAATGAGCTGCCACCTAACGAAGAGTAAGGATTCTAAGAAACGTATATATATGGTAATGGTATAGAGGGAAATTTTTGGTTCTAATTTTAGTTTCTTGGTGTTTGGTTTTCAATGTAATTTGGTAGAGTCTTTTTGACCAAAGTTCCATGAAGTAAACTATGTTACTCATCTTTCTTATTTTTCTTCTTTTCAAACAGATAGTCTCTCCATAAATAGTGTGTAATCAGATGTTTCTTTTATTTTGTGAATAATGGATGATTAACCGTATAACTCATTGCGTGTAATTGCAATATCAAACTAAAGAACAAAATTCATGTGGGTACAACAATCTCTTCCACTGGAAATTAACTGAAAATTGAACAGCATAAACATCAAGCCTAACTGTAGAAGAAGACATGAAGTGGTTTTAAGCACTCTCTACTAGAAACCTTTCACTTCTTGGATCTCTGTGATCTCTACACAATGGTTTTGTATATCATTTCTCAGCTTTGGTTTTTGCTTCTTCAGATAACCAATGGAAGATCTTTTTTTACAGCTATTGATACAAGTTAAACACTAAGACCAACAAATTTGTTTGACAACCTTTATTGGCAGAGCATTAGCATTAGCATTAGCATTAGCAGCAACAGTATAAACTGTTTAATAGGATGATTGGTAGAGCAGTATGAATATATTATTTTAAATTATAATAAAAATTAGTATATAATATATAATATATTTATTTTAATGAATATATTTCTACTATATATATATATATATAAATATATTAACATATAAAACTAAAAAGATATATAACTAATTTATTTTATTTAATAATTTAAAAATTATGTTTATATCAAAATTATTTTAAAATAAATTTTATAATTAAAATATCTATTCTAAAAATAAATTGTCACATTTAAAATATATTAAATTATATTTTAAATGTGAAATACTATTTTTGAAAAAATATTTTTATTGTAAATTAATTTTGGAAATCAAAATTTTATTTTCTAGATATAAAAATAATTTTATGATATTATTAAATAAAATAAATTACTTAATTATATATTTTTCTTAATTTTATAAATTATAAATGCAAATGCTCTTTTAAAAGTTTCATATGAAAGCATTGACCAGAGAGCATTCGAAAAACATTAGTATTTAGTAAATGTTTTTTTAAATGTTTTTCTCACAATTGTTTGAATTATAATGTAGAGCATAATGGTAATGGTGTACGTATCAATGCCATAGAGGAGACTTGCTGATGTTTCTTTCCCATAAAACGGTAAAAACTGATATACTTTGGAGTATGTTTTATACAAATGTAATTTGTTTTCGTATATTGCTAAAAAAAATTAAAAAATGGAAAAAAGATGTACGTAGCAATCTTCTTCTTCATTCTCCCTACCTTGTGTTTGAGCTTTGATCTTGTTTCTGAATGAATTTGAAATTGAAAATTGAAACTGAAATCGGATCTGATCTGTTTGTAATTTCAGGGTCAGGGCGAGCCTCATGCGGAATCTGCGAAGGCCTCGGAGGATGATGCTAAGAAAAATCTCTGGTAAGTTAGTCAGATGCTCTCTCTCTCTCTCTGTAATTTAAGATGTGTTGTTGATTGTTTTTGTTGATTTTAATATTTGGTCTTCTTTCTTTCTTTCTGTTAGGGTTAAGATATGTGTTACCGGATACGACACTTGGCTTCCTGACATTGAAATCTGCGATGCCCTTTGTGAATATAGTTAGCTTTACAGTTGAGAATAAACCAACTAATCTAACCAAACCACTAAACCGAGATAACCGGTATCTATTTAAACCTATATACACCAATATGATCACTTCAAATCATGTGGCGTAATCTCGTCTCTTGCGATTCAAAAAACCTCAAGCCGTGTTTTTATCTGTATTGTCGGAGATGGAGGTGAAGACAAGGCGTTGCAACTTAATGGAAGTGAATTGAGTGGATGGAATCTTGCTGTTAAGGTGGTTTCAACTACAAGACCATCCACAGAGCTTACTCCCAAGCAATTGGCTCTTATAGAAGAAACTTAAGTATGACAAAACATTGTAAGTTGACTTTTCTTCCTCAAAAGATATATATATATATGTTGTTGTTGTTGTTGCTTGTGTTGATGATATATACTAATATGCAATTATTATTTTTGTTTGCAGCTGGTATGGCATTGGCATTATGCGCTATAAGATAATGCAGAGTGAAAGTGATCTCAAGAGACACGATTTCTCTTCCTGTGGAGTGATCACAGATGTTATTACTCCCAGAGACTCTCAAGATGCTCACTAGTACTGTATTCAGATTGCAAACGAGGTCCGAAAACTGCACATGGAAAGACAAACTGAATTTTTTGGATCTTGATAGTGTTTTTGCTCGATACTTATCTAAACCCGAAACTAAAGTGAATACTTTGTATTGTTTTTTTTTTTTGCTCAAGGAGCCTTTACTTAATTTATATTTAAATTAGTTTTATCTTTGACATTTCCCCTCTATATTTGAAAAAAAAATCTGAATTCACAGTCAAAGTTTGTGGAAGAATCATGTTGTTCTTACCACAATGGCCAAACCTTAAATATAAAGTTACAAGTTTATTTGTTGAGCTTCTCAAAGCTTAAAGTTACTTTTATCTTCTACAGAGTGAGTGTTTGTGCTTTTCAAGTGTCTGCTTTTCTTTATGTAAACCGTAAGGTCCATAACTACACAAAGGCCGAAACTCTTACATTGACTAGCTCGGAGAAAAGTACCTTACATGATCATCAAAACTGTTTCTGAATGGTGAAGCTTGTGTTTGTGTCTGTGATTGTGATTGTGGTGTCTGTGGTTGATGATGTGTTGGTTCGAAACCGTTTCTTAAATAGAGACCTGTGTTGAAGTATAAGCCGGTTCCAGCGCAAGGATGAGAATCAAGAAACTGCGTGGTTGGTTTTAAGCTATCCCGAACCGTGTCTGCTTCTCCTTGGTTCATGACCATCAAATCTTTTCCCATCAACCGCAAAACCGGGTTAGGACTTGGAGGCACAACAACAGCTCTGCTGGAGAATTTACTCTGAAGATCTAAGTCTTGCTGGATCATGTATGGTGACTCCTCAAACGGATGATTTGTTGTATCCAAACGTGACGAATAAGCAGCACCTCTTCTCTGCAGTAGATCAGATGTTTGGTGATTCAAAGCCATCCCCTCAGAGATTCTATCTTTTCTCTGGCAACAACAACAAGACTCGTGATCGTTGCTTCCAAGTCTTGGAGGTGGTTCTGTCTTGTCAATAGTACTTGTCTCAGGATGAGATGGAACACAAAAACTCAACTTACCAGCTGCGAAGTTTGAAACAGGTGATTCAGATGAGTTTCTGTCGAAAGAATGGAACTGGCTTGTGATAACCGACGAGTTTCCAAGATTCTCATCAAAGCACATGTCCCTGGGACTAGGTAGAAATGAGCCAGGAGGTCCCGGAATCGGAATGGTATCAACCTCTACAAACAAGCTTCCTTTTCCTCTCACCTCAGATTCAAACCTCACATCTTCATCACAAGTGGTTTGCTCGTAAATCATTTCCTCAACTTCTTCAGAGTAATAATACATTGCTCTCTCGCTAGGTGTAGCATCATTGCTTTTGTCCAACACATTGGCTCTACTGTTGTTGTTGTTGCTATTATCTTCATCCTCCTCATCACTACTTTCTTCGTCGTCATCTGAGAGTTCACGTTCTTTTGTCATTTCAGATTCCCATTTTCCAGCTTCTTCTTCTTCCTGCCGAGCTTTCTTTAGCTCCACAGGCAGAGATAGTCGTCTCCAGCCATTTGCTACGAATGGTGGGGACACCTTTCTCATGCTAGTTGCACGATGAGAAACCTCGCTGACATTCTTTCCAAGTGGATACTTGTCTTTTTGAATCGAAGCAAGTCTCTTCTTCAACTGGAGAGTGTCTAAACGAGCTACTGCAAGTGATGTCTCCTCCTTTTCACTCATCTGAACTCTAAATGAACGACTTTGAGCTCCTTTACTCCCAAACATAGCCTTATTCCTTCCAGATACTTCCTTCTGTTTCTTGAAAGGGGATGAATCAGTACCTCTCAACACAAGACGCTCTCCTCCTGACCATGAATCATCATCCTCATCCTCAGATGGCTGATCCCGCAAATCATAAAGTTTATGTCCTTTCTCATTTAGCCTCTTTGAAACCAGACCACGTTTTGATAACATCCGCTGGTTATAGATTCTACGATGACCCTTGCTGTTACCTTCTCCACAAAACACTCTTTGATACTCTGGTACCTGCTGTACAAAGTAGTGTACTGTTATTTCATGAACCACACTACAAAAACAAAAGATACAGAAACTAATGTTATTATTACCTCTGATGTATTATTGGCTTTGAGATTGGTTAGTTTAAGATACTTGTAATGTTTCTTTCCCAGTCGTCTCTTCCTCAAGCTTTTACTGTTTTCTTTACTACCTTGGCTTGAACTCTTCTTTTCACTACTACCACCCTCATGCTGCTCTCTCAACGGAGTAGTAATACAAGTCTTCTTCTCGCTGAACTCTGTTAGAATCCGCAGTTTTTGACCCTTGGCATCGATATAAACCGGACCAACGCCCACAGGTGGAACTTTCCGCTTCTTGGACACTTCACTCTTATCAGCAACAACTTGATTCGAATGACTCAAAACCGACGCCCACGTAGTTCCATTTCTCTTGTCAAGATCTTCTAATGTGCATCTTTTAGCAGACGCATAAATATCAACCATCGTTTTAACTTTCATCTGTGGCTTAGCTCTAAGCTTGTTTTGCTTAGTACTAACAGGTGGCACGGCTGAATCAACTCTAGGCTTGTTTGGCTTACTACTACTAACCGGTGGCAGTTCTGAATCAAGAGACAGACACTGATCGATGTGAGCATTCAAAGTAGTGTTGGAAGCTGACGAGAAGGTTTTGCAAATAGGACACGTTGTCGTCATCACAAGGCCACCACCACAAGTATCTTCTTTGGATTTCACCATTCCTCCTCCTCGTCCACACTTTTTACTGTTCTTGTTGTTATTACTTGTACCAGCTACTACTATCGTCTCTACCTTAGACTTCAAAACACTTGTGCTCGTACCATAACCATTCTTGATGACCCTTGATTGGCTACAACCTCCTTTTAGCCCAAGTTTAGCCGAACCACTTCCTATATGGACATGAGATACGATCTGCTTCCCTGACGATAAACTAGCCGTTGTCTCAAACGGTGGCAAAGGATCAGTTACGCCATGAGTTGAACAAAGTTGGAGACTTTTAGGAGAAAATGGCCAGTTGTTCTTGATGTTGTTCTTCCTGTTGCTATACGCGTAATCTCTGCATGCATCAAAGCATATATATATATAACGACGTTAGTTACTTCCAAAGTCTCAAAAGCTAAGGAAGAAGGAAGAAAGGTCAAAACTTTTGATCTAGGTATGAGGATGAGCTCTAGCTTATGATCATTTGAAACTGACCCATTAGTTACCATAAGGAAGAAGGAAGAAAGGTCTACACTTTTGATCATTTGAAACTGACCCATCACGAAATCAAGAGACTTTTTTTTTTTGTCTGGGGGAAAACCATATTGGCGAAGAAACCCAGAAAAGAAAATAGACTTTCAGAGAATAAAAAAAAAGTATTAAGTTTTTAATTTACCTGATGGAGAAGTTTTGGAGATGGGTTTGACCTAACTCATGTGAAGAAGTGGTGAGATGTAAGAAACTGGAAGGAGGAGAAGAAGATGAAAGTGGGTCATGTGGTGGGTTCTCAGTGGACAAGAACATTTGATTCTTCCACTGTTACTATCTGCCTCTTCGCTTCCCAGATAGTTCAGCATAACACTAGATCTTCTTTTATCATCTCCAGTTATGTCCGATCTACACACAACACGTAAATTAAGATTATGAAACTGTACTGTTCTTGAGATTTATGATTCCAAGAAACCCAGAAGAGGAAAAAAGTGAACGTTATTTCATGTGAAACATATGTTAGGATTAGTTGGTATATTTTGAAGTGTATATATGTAACGATTTGATGAAGTGTAATCACAAAAAAAAAAAACAATTATTCGCACGCAAAAAGACCCTGATTTCTTTATTTCTCAGAAAAAAAGTTTCAGTTACCAATCTAATTCCTGAGCTTATTGTATGTTGAAGCGATCATAAGAAGATAAAGTGAAGTAACACATCCATAGTATGAAGAAGTTTTTACAAATAAAAAAGAAGTTACCAAAATATATAGATTGGATCAAAGTTAAGAACTCATATGGTCTTTTCATGAAACAAAAGTTTATGAGAGCATTAAATCAAAGGAAAATCAAGACATGGGGAAGTATCTTGATCAGCTAAACAAAAAGGATGACTACAAATAGATCTAGTTGAAGTAAAAGGAACAAATCTAATCTTTACTCATAAATCTATACATACATATACATCTTAAAACATTTCAAGATTTGGGATCTTAAAGTTGGATAGAAGAACAGAAGATCAAAAGGAAAAAAAGAAGGACACACCAGATTCACAAACTTTAGACCAAGAACAAGGATGAAATTTTTGGAGAAACGATTTACAAACCTTGGATGGGTTTTCTTGGCAAAAGGAAGAAAATGGTTTTTTAGAGAGAGAATGATAGCATCGATGAAAGAGATGGAGAAAGAGAGAAGAACCAAGCACTAAAATGATTTTTTTGGTGTTCCATATAAAGTCCACATATGTCTAACTAATCCGTTTTTTTAATAAAAAAAATCACTAGATTTGAAAAACGGATTTTTTTTTAAAAAAAATGAGGGCAAGAGGAGATAAATAAATAAAAGTGTCCACAGTAACTTCAATTATTATCACACTCCACCATCTTATTTTATTATTTTCTGTTGTATAGATTTGGTATAGCTAAATTTTAAGTTATTAAATTACTATACATTTTAAAAAAAAAACTATGCATTCTCTTATTCTGAGAAATGTAATTTTTAAATATTTAGTGTGTTGGCTTTCCATGTGAAAGAAGCATTACCAAGGCACTTCATCTAAATTATAACCTCGTCTCCACATTCCTAAAACTGTAATTAAGATCTGAGGCAGAGAAAAACTAAAACAAAGATAGATATCATATATGCAATAAGAAATCTGATATTTGAAATCCTTAATAGAAAGTAAGGTTATTTGTTATGAATTTGGAAATATTTTTGTTTTCTTCTATTATCTAATTTGACTGTATTTGAAGTTACAGTTTCTGGTTATTAGATGTATTGTCTTATAAACTTAAATCAATATATTCCAAAATTATTCATTTGTTTAGACGATGATTAGTAGAAAACTAGAAATACAACAAATCTTTTGCTACATGATTTTTTTTTTGGGAATTTCATATTTACTATTTTCATGGTACCATTAGAGATATTTTCAAAAATACATTCTTCATTAAGTGGCAAAAAAATCTTGTAACCTAATAAATAATTATTTAAATAAATAAATAAAATTATTAAAATTTATTTTTTTATGTTTTCGAATTATACTTTTTCAAATTCGAATTTTTTTACGAACTTTTTTTCAAATTTTTTTCTTCAAATTTTCTTTTTGAAAATCGAAAATTATGTTTGAAACTATTTTTAAATTATTTTAGTTTTTTTTAGAGTATTTATTTATATTTTTATTAGACTCTTAAATTTCACATTCCAAAAACCATACTCACCCTTCAATTCTAAATTCTAAGTCTAGATTAATATAAATTTCTTTTATCTTTCATTAAAAGTTAAGGTAAAATTGGTTAGTGTAAACTTAAAAAATGGTATATGAATGTTGTATTTGTGGTAATTTTCTGTTTTTCTTTTGTGTTTATGAATTAAAATATTTGATGTGATTTTCTAATACCGATAACCAAAGTCTATAGTTTTATAGAGAGGAATTTCAGTAAATAGATAAAATTCATAATACATTCTTTAAATTGTTAAAAACATGTGAGCTATTACGTAAATAAATTTAAATTACAGATCCAACTAAAAATATCAAAAAGAGAAATAACGTAAATAAACATGTGAGGTTCAGATGAATTTTACAAGGAACAATGGATGTGGACCCACCAAGCAGACAAGCAAGCGACACGTCGCAATCACGTCAATCTTAAAAAAAAAATCTTGGGGCCATTGTTCCTCCACTCTCTTTAAATTATTAGTTTTATTTATTTTCAATATTTTTACTTTTAACCAAAAACGAATTCATTTGTACGTCGATGAAATCTTATTCCGAAAGATGTACAAACGCCCGCCCACACGCGCGCTTAGATACCTCACTTAACCTTATAGACACACTTCTACACGCGTGTACATTATTAGTATACGATCTTATTAAATAAACGTTACTCCAAGACAGAAAAAAAACTTTACTCCTTTTTTGTATGGGATTGATTCCCTTATTTTTCACCTCCAAAGTTTTTCTATTGTTTAACCCTATTTATATTTTCAAACTCGAATAAACTTTTGGAGGATATGCAAATTAATTTAGTTATTTATATACATCATCTTCAACGGATCTGAAATATAAACTTTGAATTTTGATAAATTCGAAAATTAAAGCAGACATGGGGAAAACGCATAATATACTAAAAGAATGAATAATGCAAAAGTGGTGTATACAAAATAGTTGATATGTCGATACGATGTGGACAGAAGGAGATTAATTAGACCAATTCGTAGTGTCATGCATGCATGCATGTGCATAATCTTTCAAATTATTTCATCCATACCGTATACGACTGACTTGTCACAGTACATATATCCAAAATCCATATATATGTATGATCAATATCTATGTCCATATCTATGCTTGGCGTGATCTCAATATATATACTTCTTTAGCTATGCTGAAGTTCATGTTGGATAAAAGAACTGCGTTGTGTGCGAGAAGACGTTGCTCTTAAATTCAGTTCTAATCAATATACGTAGGAGTATCTAGCTCATATGGTACCTTCATATTGTATGAACATGATGATAATCACATTCTTTTCTTTTTTTACTGAATTGATAATCACATTCATTCATGGACGAAAACGCATTATAACATCTCAGAATATGGCCTTCTGTAGTGCCATCGATGTAAATATGTTTAAAAAAAAAACTTATTTCCATTGCGACGAAGAAGACCAATTACATTTTCCGTTTTTGTTTGGAACAAGTCCATCCGGTCTCATGCACATGTGACAAAGTAATTAAGCAAGCATCGGTGTAAGAAATCTAGAAAGAAAAGATCGCAAAACTTCATATATATGAATCAAAACCTATATGTAAACATCATCATGCCAGGATTTAAGACCTCCGTACCACACATGGAAACAGCTCCCCGTCGCACCTCAATGTTTGATTTAGGCATTTCCGGACACCTCAGGAGTATTATTATATTTCATCTATTGTTTTTTTTTATTCGAATATATAAGTTTATCACAATTTAATTAATCGGTCAATTACTAACATAATGGCTTAACATAAGTACTAACACAAGGCCATGCGAATATATAAGTTTAACTTAATGGCAACGAATTGCGCACCAAATATTATACTAAAGTCCTGTACTAATTATTAAGTGGTGCTTTTAAATATGCTTAGAACAATAATTATTTCTAATCGTGTAAAGATACTAATTGAAGGACCAAAGCCAACATTTCGTTGTTTAATTTACGATCTTCACGCCAAAATAAAATATCTGGCTAAGTAGGCCCGCTTTAAATAACATCCACATAAATGAAAATAAAATAATACGCCGTGATATCTCTCGCCTTCCGTTTTGTCAAAAATAAAGCAATCTTTTCTTTATAGCAATTGTAACATTGAGTATTAACTATGAAATATTATTTTTTTATACGACTGATGCATTCGTACAAGATTGTTAGTTCTTAATTTATTTTTATAGATATGTTTAATGTACTTTAACTAAAAGATATGTTTAAATATATGTATTATATAGAGATATCGGAATTTTCTGTTTATACAAAAAAGTAGATGGTTTTATAATTAACTATGCACAAATTAATTTTTTATTTTTTCTTTAAAACATATTGAGACGCATATAATTTATTACAATAAGCTAGATGATTATCAAAATAAGCTAGATAAATATCAAAATTCAAAACCTTGCACTTTATGGATTTGATTGTTTGTATTTGTATATTTTGATTTCGTAAGACTAGTGATTAACTATTTCCTATAATAGTTAGTCATCCATTATTACGAAAAGGATCAATTTGTGTACAATTAATCCAATTTTTAGCGTATTATTGTCTAATTAATCCCTTGACAGTTGACACAGTTAGATGCTGTCTGTCTACTTCGTTAGTTGTTATTTTTGTTTAATTAAATGACCACGTTTTAGAAATGTATTGTTACATTTGTTCAAAAATATAGTCTATTACATACTATCGCTCATGTCGATCGAATTTCTCTCAGTTAGATAACAACTTAATATTCATTAATATCTGTCGGCGCCTAATCTAAAATCAGCCTAAGGCATGCACTAATGTGCAATCTGTCAAGTTTAGGCATGCACTAATATGACGTTATATTTGGACTTGCTACAAAAATTAAAATCTATCAAACAAGAGACAGGTTATTTTCTTCCGTCAAATATAAATGCTTTTACATGTTGACAAAACTTTCAACTAGTCTTTTTTTTTTTTTTTTTTGATCAAACCATACTTCCATTATACTGAAACGAGTTTAAACTCCATTACAAGAGTATACAACAAGGCCATAGTAAGCCAAACAGACAAACAAACTGACTGAATAATAAAGAGATAGCTTAAAAAAACAACTTACAAAAGAAAACCATAAAAACTGCATAACAACAATTTCATAGGCTTTTTGACAAATTGCATCCAGTGTAACTCAAAGGGTCACAATCACTGCCTCAAAGGCAGAGAAATGCACTAGCTGGGAGGAAAATCCTTGCAATACCAGCAATGCTTGTTCATCCAATTCGCTCCATACATGAGGAAATATTGGAAAAATAGACTGCTCCAGGCAGGAGACACCCAAGAGAAAAGTACTCGTCTCAACCGGCTTCAACAGAAGGAATATCATAGATAGTGTTTCTTCAATCTGCCACCAAGAAGAAACACACACCAACATAGCACAAAGAGCCAGATTGAACACAAGAAACAAACTGCATACTGCAGTAGAGATTGGCACTAAGGCCATATAGATGCTACTAACGAGCACAAGAGTAGAACCTAAGGAGAAAGACTCCATCGGAACATCACAAATTAAGACCAGGATCCACATATCCAGTGCCTCCCATACAACCCGTGTTTCATACCATTCAACAGAATAATGAACCGAGAGTGAAGCGCAGAGGCAAACCTTGAAGAGAACATCAGGACATGATCGAAAAGGAGACCACACCGTGCGCCGGTGGTATAACAAACTGCATCCAGCAGTACATAGACGCCCGGAGACGAAAGATGAGACACCAACAGACAAGTGATGAGTGTCTCCGCCTCTCATCTTACTCGTCAAAATTGGCGAATGCGACTTGAGACTACAGATCTTGGATTTTGGGAAACGCATGGGATGAAAGGCTGGCGGCGGCGTTGAGGAATTGAAACAGAGCGAGAACAGAGGAAGCGTCGGGAGGGTCTGGTGGGTCCGGCGGAATGGTGGGAGAGAGAGATTCAAACCAAAAAAGCTTACACGGTGGTGGATCGGGAGGAGGCCTGAAACGCGACGGGGCAGGAGCACTCATCATCAGGAGCATGGCGGAAGAGAAGATCTGCTTCAGGAGGAGGAAGGCTGAACGGCGGAGTTGAAGCGGATGAGATCCATCAAAGCGGCGTGCATAGGGAAATGGGCCTGAGAGGTTTTACCTAGGGTGAACTTGAAGAGAAATTACTTTCAACTAGTCTTTCTATTTTAAAAAAATCATGATAATAACTTTTTCCAAAACGGTCAAATGTTTTCACAAAACATGTTATAACAATTTAGGAGTTAGTGGCTTTTCCAACATTGCATTTCAGTACGAGTGGACATATATACCTCTTTTGATGTGAGAGTCTGATCTCTCAGAAAAAAAAACTTAAATAAACTGCAAAATTTTAATTTGTTTGTAACCATTAGAATACACAAGAGAGTGCTCATACTTCGCAATAAATCTGTAAGTCACCAATTAGGTAGTTGTTCCGATTTCAAACAAGATTAGAAAATAGTGCCCATCTCATCTCATATCTAGTTTGTTAATGTAAAGAGTCGACAAAAATCGTCTAGAAGTTAGTTTTAAAACTCTTTGAGGCCTTCAGCATATCTCCAATATTAGGTCGGCCACTATATGCAATATTATGTATATTCCGTATTCGTAAATGTGTACATAAATTATACATACATGTGGTAAATGTGGACATCAACTAAACTAACATTTAAAACAAAAGAAAGACATGGAGTGCATATGATAATGAACAAATGATTTTGGAAATGCGCATGCAATATATATAGCCGTTGTGGTTGTACTTTATACATTTATAGATCCATTATTCAGTAATATATTCTCCTTATTTTATATAAAATTGATTGTAACAAGAAAACAGCTCATCATCACGAAATGCAACTCTCATAATAGTTCTTATACTATACATCAAATATTTCCCCATCTAATTTATGTGACATTAATTACACTCAACAGGTTATATCTAAAATAATTAGGAATTAGTGAGACGAAAGAAAATGAATTGCGTACACATAATGCATGTCATGACGGTGACCATGATCTTGACTACCTCACATGATTTCAACCACATATATAAATATCTATATAGAAAGAAAGAATCATGATGTTTAAGTTATGTATACTTTTTATTCAAAATGCGGTTCCATAACATTATAATAACTTACATTTACCTTGGTGGAGTTTCTCAATATTCTATAGGTTATCTCACCATTTCTTCAAAGCAGCCTCTTGAGATTCTTCTCAACCTCTTTATTAGAGAATCAGGGAATCTTGAGGTTGAATGGTTGAAGAGATAACTTCTTTAAGATCTTTCAAGAATATGAGTTTGCTGGAGTTGATCAGTATTGTCATGGAATGTAAAAGCTTGTACTGGCGTCTAAATACAAACCGTTTCCACCAAAAGGACGATGATGATGGGCATGAGGAGACACTTGTTGTGTCTTTGAGACATCTTGAAACTGAGAGGTTGGTTTTAGACTTGAATCTCCACGTGAGGTCTCTTCTCTTTGATTCATAACCATCAAATCTTTTCCCATTAGCCGCAACACTGGACCGGAGTTTGAAGGAACAGACTTACCCAAAAGATCTTGATGGATCATGTGTGGTGGTGGTTGGCTAAATGTTGTATCTTCACCAGCATTCTCCTTTCTCTGGCAAAAACATGACTGATCATTTGCACTGAATCCAGAAGGTCTCTTGTCAGTTGTGATGATGTTATGAAGACTAAACGTCTGTGTTTCAGGAGCTGCAAAGTTAGAAACTGCTGAAACAGGTGATTCAGACAAGTTTCTGTCGGCGAGATCAAGCTGATCAAAGGATGTTTGGACCTGGAAAAAGTTTCCATGATTTTCAGCTGCAGTTGCATCAGCTTCCATGTCCCAAGGACTCTCTAGAAATGATCCAGGAGGTCCTGGAATAGGAATGGGATCAACCTCCATGAATGAGCTTCCTCTTTCTTCAGTTTCAAAACCACTTTTCTCTAAAACCATGCTTTCAAATTCAACCTCCACGTCATCTGTTTTCTCCAACATATCACAGTCTCCTTTATTATTACCAGTCTCTTTCCAGCTTTCATAATCATTGTCTTCACCACTAGTTGAAGGACTCAAGCTCAGAAACACCTTATCTGTTTCTTCATCCTCATCCCAATCAGCCAGTTCACGTTCTTGAGTCATCTCAGACTCCCATCTCCCTGAATCTTCATCTTCATTCTCTGAAACATCAAACCTCCATGCTTTCTTTAACTTCATAACTCCTTTGTCCACTGGTTTAGGAGCTGCAAAGTTAGTACTCTTTCCAGAGACTTGGCTATCCCCACAGCTTTGACTGTTAACTGCCTCGGATAAATCAGTACTCACATGACTTGGACCTCTTAACACAAGAGGATCTTCTGACAATGAATGCACATTCTCAGATGGCTGATCACACATGCTCCTCCCTTTCTTACTTTCATTCCTTGAAAGACTATGTTTTCTTAGCATCCTCCTACGCTGACTTGTCCCTGGAGTCTCCATGCCTCTACATTCTTCAGAACACTCTCTTCTATACTCTTGTATCTGTTACACAAGTGACTTTTTAAAACAATCTTTATCTTACTTCAAGAATCAAGAATGTATGCATAAATTACTATTAAGTTACCTCTGAAGCATTGCCTTCAAGTCTTTTCTTACAGCTTTTGTAACTCCGTTTACCTTCACTAACAGTTTTCTTCTCATGCTCTCTTGATGGATCAGCAGCTTTCTCCTTAACCTCAGATATAATCCTCAGTTTTTGGCCCTTAGCATCAATGTAAACAGGTCCAATGCCAGCATCACCATCTTCATCAAGCTTCTTCTCTTTGTTGGAAACTTCAGACTTATTATTATCACAGACAATGACACGGTTAGAGTAGCTAGAGATCACAGCCCACTTAGTTCCATTTCTTCTATCAAGATCTTCTAGTGTGCATCCTTTTGCAGAAGCGTAGATATCAACCATCGTTTTAACCTTTAACCGCGGCTTACTCCTAGGCTTGTTTGGCTTACTAACTGGCTGCTCTCCCAAGTCAACAAACAGGCACTGATCGATATGCGCATTCAAGGTGGTGTTAGAAGCAGACGAGAAGGTTTTGCAGATGGGACAAGTTCTCAAAGCCATAGATTGATCAGAAGCTGAAAAGAGACAACCCTGATCTTCTTTTTCCACACAAGCTCCAGGTTTCACTACTAATCCACATTTCTTTCTAGGAGTCTTGTTGAGGATAGTGACTTGTGTTTTGGATTTTGAACCATTCTCTAAGCCTTGTTTAGTCTCTGCTGATGCATGATCATTGGAGGCAAGTCTTTTTAACTTTCTCTTGCAGCTTGTCGCTTCAACATGAGGCTTCTTGGATGATGAAGCTTCAGGAGGATGGCTTATCATAGGAACAAGAGGCTGAATAGGTGGCAATGGATCACTCAAGCCATGTTTTAAACAAAGTTGCAGACTTGTTGAGGAGAAAGGCCAGCTTTTCTGAATGTTTTTGGTCCGGTTACTAAATGCATAACCTCTGCAAAATCATCATGAAAACCAAAGTCTCAATTAGTAGAGTACATAACAACCAGAAAAAACAAAGGTTCAGAAAAGCTTCTGAGAGACAAGACATAACAAAAGTTCACATGGTATGGACCAATGGATCAAAGAAAAGTAAAAGAAATAGTCAACACTCAATAATATCATTTAAGTTCCACAAACACCCAGAAGGTGAAAGAGAAATTAAGTTATTTTTTTTTCTTTTCTTTGCATTGAATCTGACCCATTAAGAATATTGAATGGATGGGAAGAAAAGATCTATCTAGTATGATCAGACTCATCAAGAAAACTTGACTTTGCCTAAAACTAAAACAATGGTGAAGAAGGAAACTGTTGACTTCTTCTTCATAAAACAAATCAAAGAAAAAAAGAGAAAACTTATTAAGATTACCTGATGGAGAAAGTGGAAAGATGTGATTGACCTAACTCATCACTAGGCTTGCTGAGATGCAAGAAATGGGAAGAAGATGATGGATTATTTGGAGGTCCTTCATCAGTAGATAATGATGGATAAGAAGAACATTTGATCCTTCCACTGTTACTATTCACCTCTCTGCTATTCCTCATAACATCAGATCACTTATAATGTCAAATTTCTGAGGGGGTATAAAACCTGCAAGTGTTGAAAGGAATGTTTTTTTTTTTTTTAATATATATTCTTTGAGTTTGAAGAAAACCTCATAAGAGGAAAGTTAAGAAGATATTTCTAGAAAGAAAAAAATACTATTATTATTTCATGTGAAGAAGAGAAAACAGAGAATAAAATTAAGATTAGTGGGCGAAATTTTGAAATATCTAGAGGGGTCTAAAGAAACATGAACAGTTAAAAGAATGAATTTTTAATCTAGAAATTTTCAATTTCCCTAAAACAATCAGTTTCCAGTTTGATTGGAATGTGTTATTTTATGCAATGAATCACATGAAACTCAAGACATCGCAACAACAGATGAACAGATTCAGACTGTAGATAACCCCACGAATGAATTTAAACAAGCATCTGGGTGATCTTATAGACCAAAGATCATTGAATTTTTTTCTTCTTAGAAACTGTTGACAGAAACAAAATAAGACAGAAAGAAGATAATCAAACCATTAAAAACACAGTTCCAGAGAATGAACACTACCTGTGGATAAAAGAAGAAGACGAAAACACAGAAACATGAGATTTAAAAAGAAATCTGGGGAAAAAAATCAAGAAACAAAACAAAACCAAACCCTTTATAGACTGTCAAGAAAGTAATGTTAATCATGCAATACCAAAACCTATAGAGATCTATATATACATACACATGCATACATGTTTCCAAGAATATAAGTTTGGATCTTTGAAATAAAATCAACAAAGATTCAAAAGAGTGAGAACAAGAAACAGTAAATCAGTGGCACAATAACAAAACATAGAGGTTGAAGAAGAAAGAGTTTGTTCAGAGATTTTAAAAACACTAAATACACACGAACCTTTAGAATTTAAAGGATTGATTATTTCAAAAATGGTTTTCTTGGCAGAAGAAAATATTTTCGTAGAGAGAGAGAAAGAGATGAACAAGAACCACGCACTAACACATCAAAGTGGTATCAGGTTCCCTAATAAGTAATAAATATACACAGTATTTAATAAAATAATCTAAAGTTAGAAAATGAAAACGTTAAAGTAGAAAAATGAAAATAATTTTTGTTTGTTTCCTCGTCTCTTTTCCTTTGGTCTGTCTGTAAATGAGCTGTGTAAATTCCTAAACCGTTTTGAATTTTATAATCGTTTTAAGCATTGGTCCTGACTATTTTTTTATATGTTTTAAATTGTCCACTTCTGAACTTGAACTGAACGAAACACTAGAGGCCAATATTTAATTTATTGTGTGTTTTAGTAACTGGTTTCTCTACCATTTTTTATATACAAAATGTAAATGTTTTCTTCAAATTTAACTTACGAAATATGAATATCAATATTTATCAAATTTAACTTAAATTGACGAAACAATTCATGAACAAATGATGATTCTTGAACATGCATCATTAGGCGATGGCTCCACATGACATTCAGACTATGTTTTTCTTGGTATTACCAGCAAATGATATATTGTCGAAAGTATACCAAGGTGAGAACATAACAGGAAGAGCCGGTTTAAGATTCATGAAATTTGAAACAATTACAATTTGAGGTATAAACCGGTCCTATAATTACATGTAGAACAAACGAATGTTCATCATATTTTCAGTATAGAGATTACATGATCTTGGCTTGTGACTCGTGATGCCTGGTGACCCGAATAGCTGGATCTTTGAGTAAGTGAATCATGACGACAATTGTCACATTTTTTTGTCACGTTTACATACCCAAGTCAAATGTCATAATGTTTTTTATAGCCATATAAATTTATGTGTTGATTCTAACAAAATATTGTTTTATAAAAACCAAAAACACACAAGCTCTTAATTTGAAAACAAGTAGAACTTTTACATGATCCATAAGGTATAAACTATGAGATATACACCTCATAAGTTGTTCTTTGTTATGGGATGCACTAATTAGCACCCAGAGTTATCGTTATCTGTTATGAACAATGTGGATTGCCATTAACCAAGACAAGAAGAGATGGCTTCTCCAGCCACGACCAGGCCCAGCCACGACCAGGCCCAACCACAACCGTGTCCAAGAGGAGAGAGAGACGGTGGCTGAGGAGAGAGAGTCGGCCTATCCTATGGCCGACCTTAGATCTAGGAAGTTTCCATTTATCTGTTTTAGATCTTTTCCTATTTCATGTTGTATTAGGTTTTGGATAATTTCCTTTTTCCTATTCCTTGTAATCCCTATATAAGGGAACACTTTGATTGAGTAATAATATACAGAGACACACGAAATATTCAGTCTAAAAACCCTTCGCACACAACACGT
>NC_027750.1:7036848-7037620 GCF_000695525.1 Brassica oleracea var. oleracea | reverse complement strand
TAAAACCCTAAAATCGGTTTTGACTTCATCTGATCTATTGATCATTGAGGTTTCTAAATTTATTTATTGATTGATGATCTGAGATATTAGGATTGTTTGATAGAATGATTGATAGATCTAAATCTCTAAATTCAAAATCCTTAAGGCCTTGAAACCCTTAATCGGTTGCTTGAAAGTTTTAAGATCCTAAATCTCGTTTTGATTTCCTAAAGGTTTTGAAATCTTAAATCTAATAAAAGTTTTAAAAGATTGAAAGTTTAAAAATGGTTTTTGAATGAGAGTTAGGTTGCTAGATTGATTGATTCTAAAATCTAGTTGAAACATTACCAACCTTGAGAATTGGTAAACTTGATATGTATTGTGTGGCATTGTGTATTGTCATGAATCATATTGGACGACCATAAGGTCTAATACATTGTACACACTTGCGGCCATTGCCCTTGATTGATTAAAAGCCGTGGGGCTTAGTGTACATCTAAGAGGCCGAGTGGCCTAGTATCCGGATAGTCATACGACCCGGACTGCATCATGATCCGATCCTTAAGATCGTTGTATCACATAATAATCGTGAAAGTCTAAGGCAAAGACGTATGGCCAAGCATCCGGATGGTTATAGAAACCGGATTGCATAATGACCCAATCCTTAGGATTGTTGTATCACATAAATACCGTGAAGCTTAAGGCATCACAATGTATGACCGTATGGTCTAAAGAGACATCATATCTGAATGATCATGCGACCTTGTTTGTATATTTCATGAACCGATCTTTG
>NC_027750.1:6982416-7035346 GCF_000695525.1 Brassica oleracea var. oleracea | reverse complement strand
GATAAAATAAGATAAGAGAACAGCTTTGTTCCTAAGCTGATTCATGGACTGAAGCAAAAGCATCTGCATAACATAAAGTATATAAAAGAAATTGATCACACATGATCATTGATCTTGGAGTTGTGTAAAAGACAATCCAATTACAGTCCATATACATATGAGAATTTATAAAGAAATTCCTTGTGCTTATACTAAACCTAAAGAAGGTTAATATAGAATGAAGTCTATGTGGGTGTCTGGCTAATAAAACGTCCAGCACACCAGCTAAGAGCATCCGGCTCTCTGGCCAAAAGCGTCCAGCCCTCAGGCCATAAGAGTCCGGCTCTGTCCTACCAAGGATGTCCGACTCATATCCTTTGATCACGGCTAGTATATAAGATCAACCAACAGGTTGTAATCCGACATCAGATCCCTTAAGGATCCGGGATAGCAGAATAGTTTACAGCTGCTGTGTAACCTACACAAGACTTTGTCGTGAGGATAGTAGGAGATATTTGATCTACCCTTTCCCGGTCGGATACCAAAAGTATTGTAAGCCCGTGGAGTCAAGATCTATGACCTAACAATATATATTAAGCGTGGGATATGATCCAAAACAACTAAGGTCATGAGACGCCATCATATGGCATTACCTAAGGCAAAGGAATCAATGTCCACATCCATGAGTGTGTTCGGCCTAAGAGCCACAACAATAATTGATCTTGAACACTCATGAAACAAGTAGTGAACATGTATCGACAAGGTCTATGACCTGGACATAGATCGACCAGATTGAAACATGGTCGAATGATAAACCATATTTAGTATGCTGTCCATAAGTACTTGGTCTGTCCGACCTAAGTAAAGGAGTTTGATAAGTAGACAGTCACGTCTAGACTATGGACAGATGCAAACACGTTTTGCAAAGACCAACATGTGATTCCCGAGGACAATGTAGTTCACATTGCTTAGCATACATGCTTCAAACGGGACACTCAATGTCAAAGGACATGAGAAACGACCTAAGAGGTCTAAGTGGTCTTAATTACGGTGCAGTAATGAAACTGGCCAATTACTCCCTTCCTACACAGATAGGATAGATCACGCATCAAGATGCGTAGTATGTAGAACCTACACCGAGGTTCACATCAGGGGGAGTAGTGCGTGTTGTACTCTTTTTCCTTCATCATGGTTTTGTCCCACTGGGTTTTCCTGATAAGGTTTTAATGAGGCAACATTAAGCGTACTACAAATCCTGTATGGTTATGGCATCCAAGGGGGAGTGTTATGAACAATGTGGATTGCCATTAACCAAGACAAGAAGAGATGGCTTCTCCAGCCACGACCAGGCCCAGCCACGACCAGGCCCAACCACAACCGTGTCCAAGAGGAGAGAGAGACGGTGGCTGAGGAGAGAAAGTCGGCCTATCCTATGGCCGACCTTAGATCTAGGAAGTTTCCATTTATCTGTTTTAGATCTTTTCCTATTTCATGTTGTATTAGGTTTTGGATAATTTCCTTTTTCCTATTCCTTGTAATCCCTATATAAAGGAACACTTTGATTGAGTAATAATATACAGAGACACACGAAATATTCAGTCTAAAAACCCTTCGCACACAACATTATCAACTTATCATCAACATTATTAAAGAAATTAAGTAAAATCAACAAAACTAAAATAGGTTTGAGGGTGTCATTTTGTGGAAACGTAAAGGGCGAAGCAAATGAGGATTTTAGTCAAACATCATTTTCCTCATAAGTCCACATTCCACATGCCCTATGGACTTATTAGGGGAGGTCCCATACGTTCTATTCGCTACACGCCATTTCATGAATGCTAAATTGACAAGTAAATGGATTTAAGTAATCAACAAAACAAAATGAAGTTAAGCAAAAAAATCAAAACAAAATGAACATATATGGTGTATAGAATTTATTTAGTTTTGTTTAGAGTACCTTCCAAAATATAGAAACTCGATAATTGCATTTGATAAAATATCAATATGTATGTGTTGTACTGTACTGTGATTAAAAGGTATTGACCGTGTAAATACTGATAACATATACAGTAGAACCTCTATAAATTAATACTCGATAAATTAATAATTTCTATAAATTAATAATTTTCGTCGGTTCCAACTCGAACCGGTGTAAAATATAACACAAAACGATAAAATAATAAGATAATAATAATTTTAAAATCTCCATGTAAATATATAGTCCCATTAAAATCATAAATTAATAATCTATCTCTATATATATTTTAAATAAGTACAAACTAAACATTATATTGTTGATTTTTTATTCACAATGAAAATACTTCTATTTTTCTTAATATTTAAATATATTTTGATAATATTTAGTAAAATTATATCGAAAACCACGTAACAATTCTATGAAACATAAAAATATACACCAAATAAGGTAATAAAATAATATGAAAGTCAAATTTCTAAAATTTAAATAATTTATATACGGTAAAATAAAATATTTTCTTATTTTATCAATAAAAAATATTCAAAAATAGAAAAAAAAACTAAAAAAGAAACTTTTGTAAATTAATATCTCTATAAATTAATAAAATTTTAAAGTCTCAACATTATTAATTTGTAGAGGTTCTACTGTATAATGTTTGATTTAAAACTTAAAAGATTCCATAGATACATATTATAAATAAAAGTATTATTTTAAATGAGGGCCGACTATTATATATACCATGTAAGGAAGAAAACAAACAAAGGTTATAAGACCATCTCTAATGGAACACTATTTTTTCATATTTATATTTAGTGTAAAATATAGAGAAAAAAATAGTGTCATGCGCTAAGAGAAAATACGAAATGTCCACATACGTTAAGTTATGAAATTGGTATGGTGATTGGGGATGGTGTAGTCTGTATAACTTTATATGAAGCTTTTATTTATTGTGAACATGAATACACAATTTCAAAATATTTTGTTATCGAGAATATACTGTTTTCTTATAGTGAAGTATTCTTTACACCGCTCTTTTGGGAAACACCGAATTTTATTTTTATTAACGGGGGAGCACCGATATTCCGTACGTTGTATGTGGGTCGAAAAAATGAGTGAACCGAGATTAACGTGACAAATAAATCTGATCCTATTTTGGTTAGGTATGAAAATAATTTAATTTTGAGATGAAATTCATTGAACTGTTCAAATTCCATTAAGGTGGTTGGTCCACCACGATATGCACCCTTTCAAATTTCCATGTTTCATAAATTCAAATTCATGTATATGGTACGGTCTCATTCATGCTTGTCTATTTAATTCAGAATAACCATAAATCACTGTAGTGATTTACACAAGTAATATGAAAATGTACCCGAAATTGGCATAATGATATTGTTAATGCAATTATGCAAGAAGGTAATCATGTAGAAAAGAAAAGAAAAAATTTCTTGCTTATACGCATGTGTTTTGACTTATTGATCTCTTTAAATTCAATGAAACCTAATAAGATTATTTAATGTTTAGTGCAACTTTTCTCTTACTGCATATTCACACATCTTTTCAAAATCGAAGAATTGAAAAGAGAAGTTAAAATGAAATGTTATTTCACTTGGACTCGATTAAACACGTATTTTTTGTATATGTATTAGTGTTTCACGCTGACAAAAAAAAAGAGTGTTTTTTTAGTGTTTCACAAAGTGTTAAAGTGGACATTTTGTAACCGTGGCAAACCGCGTAAGTGTATTGCCACGGTTATTCGTTAAAAAAAATTATACAGATTACTAAAAATGGAAGATAATCTATATCTAAAACATTTTCAAAAATATCTTCTTAATTAAACGGTAAAAGACTCTTATACTCTTGTTACCTATATATATAATAAATTATTATTTAAATAAATAAAAAATATTTTTTTATGTTTTCGATTATAATTTTCCAAATTCGAACTTTTTTATAATTTTTTTTTTGAATTTTTTTTGAAACTTTTTTTTTATTTTTTTTCAAAATTCTTTTTTGAAAATCGAAAATTATGTTTGAAACTATTTTTTAAAAATTATATTTTTTAAGTATTTATTTATATATTTATTAGAATCTTAAAAAAATTATAAAAAAGTTCGAATTTGGAAAAAATATAATTCGAAAACATTAAAAAAAATCATTTTTTATTTATTTATATAATAATTTATTATATATATATAAAAAACAAGAGTATAAGAGTCTTTGCCACTCAGTGAAGAAAGTATTTTTGAAAATGTCTCTTTAGTAGTGGTAAAAATGAAAAGTAGTACCATGAAAGTGGTAAACATAAAAATTTCGCCGTATAAGTATCTTTTACTTTTCATTAAAAGTGAGGGTTAAAGTGATTAGTGTAAATATGAAAAGTGGTACTATGAATGTGATATTTGTGGCAATTTCCCATCTATCTATCTATAATATTAAATGTACAAATATAAATTTACCTTAAACTTACTGTTTAATTACATCTTATACCACTGCAAAACTAACTAATCATAACTTTAAGCATTTAATGTTATTTCCAAATTTGAAACATATCACTTAAATCAATTTCATAACTAACTAACTAGCTAACTTATAAATAATAAGTTTAATTAACTTTGTCAACAACAATATATATTTTTACTTTCAGTATTTAGATTTAATAAATCGTTTATATTTCCAATTTAGCTTCAGCATATCTCTAGTAAATTTGAACATATTATAACATTAATTAAACACAATTTCATAAAAAACAATTTAATAAAATTAATTAAGAACATGTAATTCGAAACTTTTAAAATAAAAATACGTGACAATGCAGTTTTTAAAACAACTATCTTAACAATTAAAATATTTATATACTACGTTAAATTAATATATTAAGATCCATTATTGTCTAAGATATCTATAACAGATCTTTATAAGAAAAAAATTGATAAGAATTTTTTGCTACAAATCTAATCTATGAAAAGCGAAGGACAAATATGAATTTACCCTTAAATATATTTTTATTACGTCTAATGGCACTCTATTTTTTACTATTAACCATAATATATGTTAATAAATAAATTTACAAAAGACAAAATAAATACCAGTTCCCATAAAAATCGTATGTGTATTACGAAATTGGCTAATATTTAGCTGCTAAATAAACTTAAAAGATTGCAATCTTTCATTTCTTAAAAAAAATCTAGAATCTAAAAGCAAAAGTCTGAAAATTCATATACTAAATGCCAAAACATAAACCTGTAACATATCAATCTTTTTAATTAGATTCAGAATTATTTACAAACCATATATCATATACATTTAGTTATGTAATTTATATTGATAATAGAAAATTAAAATATGGAATATATTTGTGGTAAAATGACGACATAATTTATTATTTTATTAGTTAATTTTATTTTATTTTATCATAAATTGTTAAAAGAAAGTATTATCTAATAACATTGAGAACTTTTGTCTGAACCATTGATAATGGCATCAAACATTTTTATAATACTTTTCTAGAGATTGTCCCAAATATTCATATTTGTAAAATTAATTATTTTGCATGGTATACATTTAAAAATCCATCACCGTCATAGGAAAACATTACAATGTTTTGGTAATATTTACTAAATACTACAAAATATTCAATATTCAGTAAACTATTTCTTATAATATTTACAATAGATATAATTGAATGAAAACTATTCAACTTATGTTTCTGAAAATATTCATTTATTTAATTATTTCAAATAGTTAACGTGCTAACAATATATACTACAATCATATAAAACAAATATGATCCATACTAGATTTGGTTATATATGCTAGATTTAGCTATTTACAAATGAAACAACATTTTACTCACATAAAAAATGAGAAATCATAGCATATAAATTTTAGATTTTTTTATTAGTATACATAAATATACTGGAAATTATGTTTATGAGACGAAACACAAAATGACAACTTAAAATAATATATTATATTTATAATGCAAAGTATACAATTATTGTATTTGAAAATGACTGAGTTTTAAATTTATAATATGGTTAATGTTACATTATTTACCGTTAATCATATAAAACTAATATTAATATATAAAATGAAAACAAACCCGTGCGGACGCACATGTCAAGGTCTAGTATCCCTTATATATCAATCGAGAAACATTACAACTTTTTTTGTAGTCATGTGTCATTATGACAATAAAATTCAGAATTCTTAAAAAAATAGGTTGATCTATCTTAACATATATTATACTTTTTATTAAACTAGCTATCAAATTGATAAGTAGTATACAAAAGAATATTCTCGCATTCTCTTAAATAAAAGCTACGGAATTACATAATATGATTAACATATATATGACAATTAATGATTATGAATAATAAATATTTGATAACAATTTTTGTATCTTACCTTTTTTTGTTTAATTTTATATTATAATTAAATAATTAGATTTTTTCTTATATGTTATATTTTGAATTTTTAAACGACTATATATTACTAAAAATGTTAAATGTCTCACACTAAAATTTTGTGATCAATGGTTTAAATTGTTTTTGTAATAACAAGATACAAATGATCATAAAATTGTATGAATATGAAGTCTCATTTAATAGACATTCATATTATATATTAATATAGTTTAAAATTAAACTATATAACATATAAAAATACATAAATAGGTTAATTTCTAAATTTCTTTTAAAAAGTATTCAAAACTTAATATTTTAATTTTGAAATTTGCATTGAAAAAATCGAACATTAGAAATTTTGTGTTTATCATATGAGTACGAATTCTCAATAATAAATATTTATATTAAAATATACTATATATGTCCATGTCAATGGAATTTAGTTATATACTATATAAAATATATATAATAATTGTTTTAATTTATTTACCAAAAAGTATCGTAAATAAACGAGATATATTGCTTTGAATTATGTGCTTATTCTAATTTAATTATATATATAATACGTAAATGAACACAAATAAATAATAATATATAAAAATATTTTTATATATAACATTCATCTCGCGCAATTGCGCGGGTCTTAATCTAGTATATTATTAAAACATAAGTACACTTATAAATTGATCCTTAACACTTTAATTTATTTACACCTTAATGCTACTAAAGTAATAACTAACTTAATTTTATCATTAACTATATTTTTCTAATTTAATAGACAGTTACCTAAACTGAATTCATAACAAATTCATGATAAATTTAAAATTTAATTAATATACCACAATTCAAGATCCATATATTTAGGATCTCCTTATTTGGTAAGTTTCAAATTTTAATTTTAACAGATATAGTAACAAATATATTCTACAATCATTACTTTCCCAAAGTTTATTTTGTTTCAGTTTTTTCTTAGAAAAATATATTTCTAACAAATATATATATGAATTATTATAGTCATGCGTGTGTTTTTATAAATCAGACGCATCATAATTTAAATAGAATCTTTAGATTGATACTGAAAATTAATTTTCATATTGTTATACTGATGGATATGTCTGACATTTTGATTTAGTTATGTGTGTCATCGGATTTAGTCAAATAGATTTATAGAAAGTCCAACATGCATTTATGTATAATTGATTTAGAATAGAAACGAGTGTGTCATTAAATAATACAATATGATATAATGTTAAATATAAAACAATAATTAATTTACATAAACTTAAAATAACTTTTAAAAGCCACCTAAACTGATTTAGGTATTCATTTAATAAATTTAGAACACAATATTATTTTAAAACTATATAGTTATATTTCTCATTATTTATATAATATATAAATAAAATATGAATTATTCCGTTAATATATTATTGGTAGCATATTTTCATATAAATAAAAGAGTTCACTGAAGCCAAATACAATAAATTTATATGATAGAAAGTATGTGTGATACAATTGACTTTAAAAAAATAAAATATACTTACTCAATGTAATAAATAGAATTATTATGTTCAAAATGTTATATTAAATAGTTATATAATATATGTAAACAATAAATTTATATTATATTATTTATATAAAACAAAAATTATTTACAAAAGCGAAACAAATTACCCGTGTGGTCGCATGGATGAACCTCTAGTTAGTATTATGGACTATAGTAACTAACCTATTTTAGAATGTTTTACTTGTATACTACATTCAAGTCTTTATTTTATTTTTTTTAACAACTCACTGATAAGTCCGATGTTTACTCGTTTGGAGTTGTTTAATTGGAAGTTCTCTGCGCTAGACCAGCTGTTGATCCGTTGCTTGTAAGAGAGCAAGTGAACTTAGCAGAGTGGGCTGTTGAGTGGCAAAAGAAGGGAATGCTAGATCAAATCGTTGATCCGAATATCGCTGATCAGATCAAACCGTGCTCGTTGAAGAAGTTTGCGGAAACTGCGGAGAAGTGCTGTGCGGATTACGGTGTGGATAGACCAACGATAGGTGATGTTCTGTGGAACTTCGAACATGTGCTCCAGCTTCAAGAATCTGGACTAATGGACAACACTGAAGAAGCTTGTGGAGATGTTAATGGCTCGGAGACGGCAAGGCAGGGTCCGTCTAGTGGCTCGAACACAGAGAGGTACAGTGGAGATGGGACTTTAGGTATAATCGATAGTAGCCAAGTGTTTATTTAAACTAATAGTATTACCTATACGGTTATACCAACTTTTCCTTAACCATTTGTCCCTACATGATTCACATCTTTTTAAAATGAAATAAAGCAGAGAAGTAGCAAAATAAATAAAAATTGTAGCTCATTTCGGAAAAAGAACTAATTATAATTTTGTTATTATTGTTATATAGTTCACAAATCTCACAAAAATGGTTTTCTTTTTTTTAGAATATCAAACCGATTATTACAAATAAGTTCGAAATAAACCAGCAGTAGTCTCTTAGCACTTTAGCAGATGAACACTCTGACTCAGACGGAGAGTTCGGTCTTGGAGATCAAGATACCATCGCTATCAGCATAAAGCCATTCCCCATCCCTGATCAAAGTCCCTCCAATATTAACCGGCACATTCTTCTCACCATGACCTTTCTTACTAGACTTCAACGGGTTAGAACCCAATGCCCTAACCCCAACATCGCAGTCATTGATCTCATCCACATCTCTAACGCATCCATTCACCACAATCCCCACCCACCCGTTGTTTTGAGCTAACTGTCCGAGGTTTCCTCCAACAAGCGCGCATCTCATGCTTCCACCACCGTCTATTACTAAGACTGCGCCTTCTCCTTTTGTCTCTAGTTGGTTTCTGACCAGGACGTTGTCTTCAAAGACCTTGAGTGTCACGATTGGTCCGGAGAAGCATCTTCTTTGGCCATAGATCTTGAAGACTGGGTGGAGAGCTCGTAGGTCTCCGTTTGATATTAGTTCTGCGTTACTGTCACACGCTTCTGCGGTTGCAAATGCAGCCATGTGAGATTGTTTCGTGTGTTCTGCATTGGAACCACAAGGGGTTAGAGTAAGTAGATGAAAGAACGATGACAATAGTATAACAAAGAAAGCCTAGACAATGGACGTTTCTTCTTTAACATGAACTCGAATGATTCAAAAAGGATGTATCATTTTTTACCAGAAAAAATATTACTAACACTAGATAAACGCACTTAAAAAGCAGATGACAATATTAACCATAAAGACCTATCTGTGAGTTCAAGATAAATGCGCCACAGCAGCGAACAAGACAAAATCAAAATATATTGTTTATAAACAAGATTCTTGTTAAACTCTTTGTATATAATATGGTGTTAAAACCAGACATGGAAGTAGTTAAGATTTAGATCAAATTCTCAGGTTCAAGAAAATAAAGCAAGACTCAAACTCCAAACAACTTACTAAATGCAATCCTCTATACGATTCCTAACAACTGACACTTCTATAATCAATTGCATTGCATGCAGATGAATTGATGACTGTTTGTTAGACTCTTACGTCTAATACTACTATATGTTAAATACAAATGCCTTGCGGATTGTTTATTGGGATTGAGCAAGAGGCTATTAACAACAACAAACAAAAAGATTATCTTCAAGGACTATATATTAAAACAAGAAAACAATGAAATCTCAAAAGTCAAATTCTTTTGGTTACAGTAGGAAGCTATTAATTTGAGTAACATATACTAACATGAACTTTTTCTATTTTTGTCCAAAGAACACTGCTCCGTGGTTATACGGCGGGAAAGCTCCAAGTACACTCTTACCGCGGAAATATAACTAAATTTCACTACACAACAGCTAGTTCCGAACAATCCTTCCTAGAAAACAGAGTAGCAGACAAGACTCGTTTCTCGAGAGAAAAACACCAAACACTTCAAGTTCTTCAAAAAGAAAAAACAAATCATAACATGGTTTCAACAAAACTATACAAGCGAAGGAAGAAGAATAAAGAAAAATTACCAAAGAGACAGACAGAGAAGAGCTTCTAAAGTTTTGGACTTTCTACTACGGATGAGTGATTCTTAAACGGCGATGCAAACACAAGCAACGGGTAAGATCAGCTTCCTCGTGTCAGGCTATCCAACGCACTGAAAATCCTCATAGAAAGTTGTGCCACTACAGCCACTTGGGCTCCTATCGTGAACTTGTCGGTGCGGGTCTTTTACGTCGGGTCGGGTCATTTACCTTTTTCAAGTTGTTGACTTTTGGTTCGCTCATCCGACAGTCGGAACAAGTCACTTGGGTCAACCAATATATATTTTATAATTTATTCAAGCATAATGGGCTTAATGGGCTGAGTGTAAAATTTTAAAATCCATTTTGGTCTTTCCATTAGTGTGGGTCCATATTACACTATGGGGCCTACTATAGACGTAAGAACTGACAAGAAATCAGAGCCGTCGAACCTCTGTGTCTGAAAGTTCGTTTTGCGGGCCCCCACTAGAGAGAGAAAGAATTACTCCACGCCAGTCGTGCTTCGGCTGTCACATGAGTGTTGTGTCACAGCGCTGTAACGTGATTATTTGCGGCTCTTAAAGGGAGCAAAAGGAAAAAGAAAATAAAAACCATTAAAGGCTTGGTCAATGTCTCTTTTTGACCGGGTTTTTTTTGGAAAAACTGCCCACCCCATTTCCAATTAAATATTCAATTTAAGGTATAATTAAGAGTATTCTATAATTAAATCTATTAAATGATTCTATTTTATTAATGTCTTCATAAACTGAAATACTCCAATCTCTCTATATTTTTTTGAGACCGTAAGTTATGTAACCCTTAACGTACACTCATCCATAGTTGATAGTACTGGTACTTAAAATTGCGTATTTAGGGTTTACGCAGACATAAATATTTAACGTATCTTGAATACTATTTGTAAAGAATCTTTGTCGGGAGTTGTTTTTGTTCGTTTGATGATTTTTTTCAGTTTTCATGATCCGTTTATCATCAGGTAGTATATCACATTTCATCTATATATATTTGAGTCATTTTTCTCTATGCAAGCAACCTCTAAGGTTTACAATGTATCTTAAAAGTATCTCATGTTTTAATTTAAGAGTATATGTTTCATCAAATCACATGCATGCATGTAAAATACCAAGTAGAAAATAAAAGATCACATGCCTGATGCATGCATGAGAACATGTCAAATTCAAATCTAAACAGTTACACGTTTCGTTGCCCAAAAAAAAAAAAAGTTACACCTTTATTGATATATAAGTCGAAAAATGTATGAGAACATGTCAATTTCAAAATGAAACAATTTCAAAATGTACTTCTTTAGTTTCATATATACTACTAGTTTGAACTTCGACTAAACGATGATTTGTGTACTTAAAAGCATAATAATCGACTTGTTAAAAAAAAAAGGCATAATAATCGACTTGTTAAAAAAAAAAGCATAATAATCGACTAATTAAATCTCAATATAAGACTTAAAAACATAAATTATTTAAATTGCTTATTGTTGTAACTGATTGACACAAACATATTTTGACTATTGGATGTCAGTAGAAGTTAGAACAAGTGACAATTTTTTTGTACATAATCCACTCCGTGTGTTTGTTCTTGTCATGCTCTAATCTACAACTTGTTATCGTGGTACCAATATTTTGGCAAAGTATATCCCTTTCACTTAATTTTTCTAGCATAGTTACTCACATACATATAGTTCTGGGCCTGGGACGGATCGGATATCCGGGCAATTTTAAAATATCCGGATCCGGATCCTTATCCGGCGGATCCATAATTTTATTATCCTTATCCGGATCTGGGGTTCTCGGATATCCGGGTGTCGGATATCCTTGTAAAAATTGTAATATCCGGCGGATATCCGGATCCAGATTTGGATCCTTAATATAAATAAAAAATAATATTAATATATATAAAATATTAACAATAATTTAAAAAAAATATATATAATATTTTTAATTATTTCTATGTATAATATTACAAAATTTACATAAAATTTATATATACTATTATAAAAATGAAAATATATTAAATAAAATTAATTTTTATATATAAGTATTACTATTTTTGAAATATTTATTAATAAAACTTACGGATCCGGATATCCGGACTAAAAAATTAAGATATCCGGATCCGGATCCGGCTTTGACGGATCCAACATTTTACTATCCGGATCCGGATCCAGCCCCTCCGGATATCCGGATTTTTGGATCGGATCCGGATCGAATCTCGGATCGAATCCGGATCTCGGATAAAAGTCTCAGACCTATACATAGACTATAAATAGCCTGCAGATAAGATTCGTTTTGTTCTAGAATTTTATAACAATGTGACACTTATAGTAAAAACAACAACCTGCTTTATAATTAACTTTTATTTGTTCTCCTCCACAAAGGATAATTCGGTTAACCAACACGAGTTGGTCTCTGGTATACTGTTTGCGGTTGCAAGTACGGTTTCCGGGTTCGATTCACACTAGCCACCAGAAAATTTACATGCGGACTTGCTTTGGCGTCCGAGACCGAAGACCGTTTACGGTGAGCCATATGGTGACGCCCTGGCAGCGTCTTTGCTTGCTTCGGTCTCTAGTCTGGACCACTACGGTGGGCCAGGACACTCGGTTATTAAAAAAAAAAGAAAAAAAAGAAGGATAATTCGGTTTTTCTTTTCTATCAGTTTCTGAATATGTATCGAACCAATATAATAAAAGTGCAATAATAGAATAATAATTATCTTTTTTTCTTTCTTTTTTTTGTCAACAATTATCTTTCTTTTTTTTTCGTAATTCGACATGTGGCAGAATAAGAACTTTTGGCAATAATTTCCCGCTTTTAACAAATTTTATTCCTATTAATAGCCAAACCCGAAAAAATGAAATTGGAATAGTAATAAATGTTCGAGATCACCTGCGCCACACCTCACGGTACATCGAACCGACCAGCCGACGATCTTATTCTCTTAACCTCGATCACTCCACGTGGCGTGTTGTTATAGGACATTCAGTATACAGAAAACGTTTTTTTTTTGCTCTACAGAAAACGTTTTGTGTAAACAGAATCACAATTGTTTCAAAAAAAAAAAAAAAAAAAAAAAAAAGTAAACAGAATCACAAATAGCCATCTTCTTCACCATTTCTGCAAAAACTTTCCTTCTTCCTCTGCCTTGTCGACCTTGTCTTCAGTAACAATCAGAAAACAAAGATCAAATGGTTTCATAATTCTCTCTGTATATCCTTTTTGTCTTCCTCTTTTTTATCTTAATTTAGTTTTATAAATTCAAAGCATAACAAACGCAAAGTTGAATTCTTTATTTATTTTCCTTTCGATGGGGAGAAAGTCACAGTGATTAATATAATCATACCGTTGAAATCTTGCTCTTTTGTCAAATATTCATCATCATTTTGTTTGTGTAAACAAAAAAAAAATATCTTTCTCGTTAAGGAGAGAGAAAATCCTGAAGACGAAGGAGACAGGAAGAGGAACATATCTCTCGTAATCCACTGCTAAATTCGGATCCGGATCCGGATCGGGTGGGGTTTTGTTTTTTTCTGGGTGTTGGATCAGTGTCCAGTTGGATGTCAGCGGCGGAACTAAAGATTTCCGTTTGCGGCTGCTGTGGCTGTGACTGTGACTGTGGTTCGTCGTCTTGAATCAATCAGGTGAATCGTCTCACTCGTTTTTCTTTTGTGATTTGAATTCCATGCGTTTTTAAAATGTTTTATCTTTAACTTTAAATCCTGGAATTTTTAATTGTTATGTAAAAAACAAACAAACCATGATTTGCTTAATCACCTTTTAAGTGTTTGCTAACCGTCTGGTTTATACTTAGGGCTGTCCATGGGTTGGGTGCCTATGGGTGTGGCCCAGTCCAGACTGTGTTGGGCGGATAACGGGTAAGCCCATGTATTTCATGGTCCAGTTGGGCTGAACACCAAATTTGTCCATGGGCAAGTTAGGCCAATCCAATTGCATAATGGGTTAACCGATTAAAAAATATAGGTTTTTTAATATTGGGAGAAAATTGAAAAATCAATTATACGATTCATTTGCGATTTTGTGACTTGATTTCTCCGGCCTGAACTAGATTTCTCCATTATATAAAAAGCAATTCTCCTAAATAGATTATTTTCAAGTTTTAATCACAAAAATAGACCACAAGGAGGAAAATGATCAAAATGTTTCATTTAATAAGTAAAAGGACCATAATATTCTAGATATATAAAAAAATTAAAAAAAATTGAAAATTAAAAAAATAATTTATATAGTTTTAGATTATATGTTTTTAAATTCGAACTTTTTTATAAAAACTTTAATTTTTTTTTTATAAATTCCAACTTTAAATTTTTATTTTATTTTTTATTTTAAAATTTTTAATATTATTTTTATTTTATAAAATTTTAAATCTCAATCCCAAATCACCACCCCTTAACGTATTAGTTAACCCTAGGGGTATAAGTGAATATTTACCTCTTTAATGAAACATTTTGGTCATTTTGATCATTAGAGTCTATATTTGCGACAAAAACTTTTTTAGTGCTATCCTAGGGTATTTTTCCCTTCTATAAAACAGAGTTATAATTTTTTTTACATAAAACAGAAAGTTATAATTTTTTTTATATAAAACAGAGAGTTATAATTTTTTTTTACATAAAACACAGTTATCAAAAATTGAAGTCTATTAAATTTATTTTACATCACATTTGTATTCATAATTTTTCATCGACATTAAAATTGGACTTAGATTGAGTTTAAACAGATTTACTTATAATTGGGCGGGCTTGGACTCTCCAGCTGGGTGATGGGTGAAGTTGGATTTGGGTATTATTGGGTGTGGGCTAAATATGAGTGTGAGTGTTTTGGGTCCAGAAAAATATATGTCCAACTGGACACACCCATTTGGGTGTTGGGCCGCCCAGTTGACAGCCCTATTTATACTACTATAGTTTAACGTTGTCTTATTGCTTTGTTTCTCTTTTTTAATCTCCGTAATTCGATTGTTTGTTGATTCAGTTTCCAAAATTTTCCTGAGATCCCGATAAGTAGATTAACGTGTGAAAGAGATAAAAAAAATGTTATATCTTAATTACTTACATTTTCTTGTCTTTTTGATGAATTTTATTATTTTTTGTCGACTCTGAAAAAGACAAGAGGTTTAAACTTAACTTTGAAAAATCTTTCTTGACCCAAAAACAACATAAATGTGTATCTTAGTTTTTAACTCCACTGGTCCACTCCACTGGTCCACTCCACTTACAATTGTCTCAAATACTGTTACTTAGCTTGATTAATGTATTTGTTTAATACTAGAAGTTGACTTCATGGTCAGGTTACTAGTAATAACAACAAGGACTAATTAAATCATGTCTTCAATATATTCTAAGGTTTGTGATTGTGACTGCCTTTTAAATCTTTTATAATGTTTCAGGACTTTCATCACAGTTTGAACAAAGACTCAGTCAACTTCCTATAGACCTTAAATGTCTGGTTTTGAAGAACACGTTGCTGTAATGGGAGAGTGGGTGCCTTGTAATCCTAGCTCGAAACGTGTTCTTAAAAGAGAGTTATCTTTGAATCATGGTCAGGTTACTAGTAATAACAACAAGGATTCTTCGCAGACCAACAACATTTCAGGAGGTGGTTTAAGAGAAAGAATCGCTGCTCGTGCTGGATTCAACACTCCGAGGCTAAACACTGAGAACATCCGCTCTAACACCGACTCTTCTAGTCTTCGGTCTCCTTGCTTAACCATCTCTTCTCCTGGCCTTAGCCCTGCCACACTCTTGGAGTCTCCTGTTTTCCTTTCTAACCCATTGGTAAGCTCCAAGTCGTTTCCTTATCTTGATGTTATAATGAAACATTTTATGAATAGCAGTGTGACCTTTGTAGGCTCAACCGTCTCCAACTACAGGGAAATTTTCATTTCTTCCGGGTGTTCACAGCAATGGATTGTCTTCTCCTGATGCTTCTGAGAAAGACAAAGACGAGTTCTTTGACGTCATTGGAGCATCATTCACATTCCATCCTGTTTCAACATCCTCTTCCTCTTTCTTCCAAAACGCTACAGAGATGACGCTAGTTGATAATAGTAACTACAACAACAGTTCTTCTCATCAAAAACTCGGTTCTGAACAAAGTGGCTTGAAGAGGAAGACATCTGATGCCACAACAATCACCAATGATCATCAAGAGGAAGAAGAAGGAGAAGGAGAAGAGCAAAGAGGTTGTGATTCGATGGTTGGTGGTGGTGCACCTGCAGAGGATGGATATAACTGGAGGAAGTACGGACAGAAGCTAGTGAAAGGAAGCGAGTATCCACGAAGCTATTACAAGTGCACAAACCCGAACTGTCAAGTGAAGAAGAAAGTGGAGAGATCAAGAGAAGGTCACATCACTGAGATTATATACAAAGGAGCTCATAATCACTCCAAGCCTCCACCTAATCGACGCTCGGGAATGCAATTAGATGGAACTGAACAACCTGAACATCAACAACAACAGCGAGATAACGCTGGAACGTGGGTTAGTTGTAATAACACTCAACAACAAGTTGGAAGCAATGAGAACAATGGGGAAGAAGGAGGTCAGTATGAGTCAGGTGATGGTAATGGTAATGGTGGTGTAATCATGGTGGATGCTTCGTCAACATTCTCTAATGATGAGGATGAAGATGATAGAGGGACTCATGGGAGTGCTTCTTTGGGATATGATGGAGGTGGAGGAGGTGGAGGAGAAGGAGATGAATCCGAATCGAAAAGAAGGTTTTCTTTAAACAAATCATCAATCCAAACTTGCAGCTGTTCTGACTTTGGTTTTTTTCAGGAAACTTGAGGCTTACGCCATAGAGATGAGTGGAGCAACAAGAGCTATTCGCGAGCCAAGAGTCGTTGTTCAGACAACGAGTGATGTTGACATTTTCGACGATGGTTATCGCTGGCGAAAGTATGGTCAGAAAGTTGTCAAAGGAAATCCAAATCCGAGGTTCTTACAAAACTCTGTCAAGTGTTTATTGTCCCTAAATAAAACACATTTATCTCTTCGTTGTAATAAACAATGTTTACTTTTTTGTAGGAGTTACTACAAATGCACAGCTCCTGGATGTACAGTGAGGAAACATGTAGAGAGAGCTTCTCATGACCTCAAATCCGTTATAACCACTTACGAAGGCAAACACGACCACGAAGTCCCTGCCGCACGTAACAGTAGCCATGGTGGCGGCGGTGGAAACGGTAACAGCGGCGTTTCAACCGCTCAAACACAACATTACCAAGAGCCACCACGTGGCAGATTCGAAAGACAACTAACGGCGAACAACCAGTCTCAATTTGGACGTCCGTTTAGTTTCCAGCCTCATTTGGGTCCCCCTTCAGGTTTTGCGTTCGGTCTAGGACAAACCGGTTTGAGTAATCTTTCGATTCCTGGTTTAGCGTTTGGTCAAGGGAAGTTACCGAGTTTACCTTACCAGTATCTGAGTCAACCGGGTGGGATGAGTGAAGCGATGATGCAGAGAGGGATGGAGCCTAAGGTTGAACCGGGTTCAGAAACAGGACAATCGGTATATGACCAGATGATGAGTAGATTACCACAGACTGGGTGATAACCCGCGGGCTGCGTGGAATGAGAGACTATTGGAGATTTTTATTTTAATCTTACGATATTACGAATAACTAAGTTATATGCACAAAAAATTAGATCTAATTCTTTGATATCAAACGAAAGTGTGAATGCATATATAATAAACTATTAATTGTTTAATTGAAAAAGCTTGTGTGATTGGTTATGTGTTAATTAGATTTTTTATGTTGAAATATATAATAGTATGCAATAATCTCAATCAACTTATTATGAATTTAATACAAAACAAAAACATTTGAAATAGATTAATTGTTATCATAATTAAAATTATGATAACAATTTTAAAAGGAAAATAAGTAATAGAAAATTAAAATACACAAGAAACAATTTATAAAAAAAAACATGATAAAACCGAAATGCCACGAAAAAGATTTTCAGAACTCCTAACTTGCAATCCTATAGAGAGAAATAACCAAGAATTAGTTTACCGAACAAAACATAGCTGATAACCAAATGCACTAAACTAATTGATATACCTTTTTCTGAAATCATCAATTTCTGGAACATCACTGGGTTCAAAAATAATTCTGGAAAACCCATCAATGTTGGTCACATGCTTTAATCGGACGTTAAAATGAAAAAAAAAATAGGTGAGCAAAATATTAAGGGGATATCATCTCCAACAAAGTTCTATTATAAAGTAATACTATAAATTTTTTTTTTTTTTTTGAATGAATGTAAAATTTTATTCAATCAAAAACAGTATTACATCTAGTGCATCTTTGATTCTTTATACAAGAAAAAGAAACCTGATAAAAACCTAATACTATAAATTACCTTCTCTCCAATTAATTTTCCAAAATTGTAACACACAGACGACAACATTTGCATTTGTAGAATTCCATAAGTCTTGGAAAACATGAGCAAATGCTCCATAAGCAACACACTTAATGACAATGTTACTGTAATGAATGAAAAAAATTCATAACTTAAAAACTTAAAACTAATTAAATGCATAACTTTTAAGTTCAGATGTGAAATACTTACTCCATGTTTACTATAAAGAAACGGATCTTATGGTTAATGAAACCATTGTTCCCGTTGGTAGGTTCTGTCATATATTCTTCAAGAAATCCTACTCCTACTACAACCCCTTAAATATTTATTTGATATACAGAAGAAAAAAATAAAACTTTAGACAATCACACTCAAAATATTGTCGATTTACGGCTATAATTAAACTTGACTATTAAAAAAAAGAAGATCAGATATAAACATACCAATAGAAAATTTAGGATGGGCGAATCCGCGGTAGAGGTCGTCAAACTTTGGAAAACAATAATAGTTGGACTTGAGAAATGAATCGATCATAGCAATGATAGAGGTCTTATTGAGTTTGATATGGTATCGGTTCTTTGTCAACCGAAGACTCTCTGATGGAGTTGTTAGTATGAAATTTTTAATTTCATAGCAATGACCTTCCTCCAATGGCATTTCAGTTGATGCATCCAAATCTCTGAAGAATGTGGCTTGAATGGTATTACCCTATTGAAAAACCATTAAAAATGCGTGAGTTAAAAACACAAATAGTAGTAAGACTAAACCTGCAAAAAAAGATAGATTAGTGAGAAAGACATGAGACAAAACTGAAAAATTCATATAAAATTTGGTGTTTTCAAGTCAAAGAGATTAGAGTGGGTTTGAAGAGTTTTAGTTTGAGAAAAAAGTAAGACCTTTATGCAACAAGAAGCTATCAAATGAAGAAAAATCAGACATAAAAACTTACCAAAATGCTCAGATATGTTATGAAAGGGAGACTTCGTCAGAAGACTTCTAGGAAGTCCAGACGACTTCTTGGAAGTCGTCTAGCGCATTATATTTTAGACGACTAACCAGTGGCGGAGGCACATGGAGTAACAGGGGGGCATCTGCCCCCAACTCATTTTGAAAATCCCATGTAAAGTATTGACTAATTCTAAATATGCCCCCTCTTGTTTTAACAAATCGGTCCTTAGTTTTATGAATAGTTTTAATTATGCCCCCTAAAAACTTTTTCTCTAGCTCCGCCCCTGCGACTAACAGGTAAGTCGTCTCAGAAGTTTTCCAGATCTGAAAAACAGAGTCAAAAACAATAAATTGATATAAAGCTTAGTGTTTATAAGTTCAAAGAGATTAGAGAGAGATTGAAGAGTTTTAGAATGATGAACATTATATTTTTGTTGCAGCCATTTAAGAGGAGGAGAGAGAATGTGTAAATTTTTCTTTATATAGGGAGACAAAAATTCCAAGTAGGTTAAAATATTTTTGATTCAGACGACTTCCTAGACGACTTACTTGTAAGTCGCCCAGAAGACTAATATTTTTAGCGGGAAATTAAAATATTTTTAGCGGGAAACCAAAATAGAAGACTTCCCAGACGACTTACAAGTAAGTCGTCGAGTTTAAATTATTTAATTTAAATTATTTAAGCGGGAAAGTGTTTACTATACACAAAAGTAAACGCTTACAGGTAAAAATTTAATTTAAAAAAAAAACATTCAAGCTTTCCAAAATCTTAACCCTAAGAATACATACAATACTACAGCATATGTTGCCAAACCCTAGACCAAAGAATACCATGATTCAGTACCTACACTCATCTATGTTGAAAACAATTCAGTTTTGTTATATTTTAATTTATATCACTTAAAACTGTTCATAATTACATGATTTTAATTTTTGCTTATCAAAATACTTTTTTAAAAAATTATAAATTATTTTTAAGATCAGCTACACCAGAAGATTTACTTGGAAGTCGTCTAGAAAACTTTTAGCATCTCAGACGACTCAGACGACTTACTGAGGGTATATTCGTAAAAATGTCTTCTGTTTTTTTGTTTGGTCACAAGGGGTTGGCTGTAATTTCACAAAAAAATTTAGGTTAATTTTGCATTTGATTCAAGTTTGGGTATATGTTTGTATTTAAAATCAAGTTGTGAATTATATTTGGCAAATTCCCCAAAGAAGAAAAGAAACCATATCAAATGAACAAGGCCTTTACGCATACTAACCTCTTCTTGAAACCTCTGCGGCATGAGACGCTTCTGTTAAAATGACAATCCTAACTACAAATTTTCTCTATAAATATGATGGTGACCTTAATGTTCAAAAAAAAAAAATGATGACCTTACCTAAATAAAACCTAATGAATCATTCATATGTGGCATATCAAAAATAAAAGATCCATCTAAATAAATAAAAAGTAGGGATATTTTAAGATATAAAAATATAGAAAATCTAATAAAATAAAACCGATTATTAATAATCTAAAGAGATGTACACAGATCCAACTTGGTTTCTTCTTTAACTTGACTTTTTCCTCTCACTTGGTTAGGTTTGTGGTGACTGATGAGGACTAACAGAATACATTAGGTTTCTAACCTAAAATCATTCAAAATCCACTTATTTTTTCAGTGAGCAATCTGTATATTTAAACAAAAAATACTACTAAGAAGTTGTGTTCAGTGTTCACTAACTAAGCAATTCATTAGCTTGTTAAACTCCAGTAAACATAAAGAAAAAGTACGTCTTATATATGGTATAGAAGAAATAACAAAAAGGACATAGCTAGAACTCATGTGTGTGGCAAGCTATCAAAGCTCTTATCATTCGTGACATACATGAAAAGAAAACTACAAATAATCTTTTAAGCAGTCTTTATGTATTTAGGCAGAAGCAATTCCCGAAAAGACGATTCCTAAACGAACGAGGATTCAACTTGGCCTTCTCGATTTTCAACTCAGCTTTGAGACCAGACTTGGCAAGCTCAAGTTTCTTGACCTCTTGTTTGAGTTCCACGATCCGAGCTTCACAAGCATCACGTTTCTTCCTCTCAAAGTAAGCCATCCGAGCTTCATAAGCATCGCGTTTCTTCCTATCTAGGTAAGCTTCATGTTTCTTCACCTCGAGATTTGGCCGCAACCATTCCACGTTCAAACCGGCTTCCGTCAGATAAGCCAATTTATCCGAAGCTCTCCTTAATTCAGCATCAGAGAGCGTTCGCTGATGGCCAAGTTTCCGGATGATATAGGAGATATCGCTCATCAGATCATATGCCCTGGTCTCTGGCTTCTGATCATTTAAAACCGATTGCAGTTTCTGGGTGTTTCTTAATAATCCACTTGACTAAATCCTGATCCCACCACACAATTCCGTATTCGTTGTCGACTTCGGTCCTCCTTTGCGAGTTTGATTTCGGAAGCAGAAGAAGCATCATAATAGCAGCACTCATGGTGAGAGATCTTTATAAAAATATTGTTTTCAAGAGTTTTAATTTCTTCGTGATATGCTTTCCATTGGTATCGCGCGCCTTCTCTTTATATAGGCAGCTAAAGACCGACAATACTTCGAAATCTATAAAGATTAAAATTCGAATCTTATTGGTGAATCTTTTTATATTTCGTTTTGATATAGAGGACTCGATAATGTGTTTTTACTTTTTATTCAAAGATAATCATAGATATTTATTGATTTTTTTTTTGTATTTCCTTTTGACTTTTGAGGTATAGAGTTCATTAGAAAAATAAATAATATAATTAGCCTTCATTTTTCTTTTCTTCTGTTTTATTATTACATCTGTGTATTTAGATTTGATCACTTACGAGACCAACAGATCACCACGGTTAGCTTGGATGACAAGTAAAGCATGTGACCTAACCACCAGCTTTTAGATAAGATCCCGGAGACAAGGAGACAAGATGTGAGAGTGATCAGAACAGGAGCTGAGTACTTCTCGATCGAGCTTTATGATTCTGTACATTTCTCTCCAGATAATACAAAGCTGAGCCAACAAGAAGACAATGCCGAGTCAAGGTTGCGTATGACACAAACCCCACTTCTTGATGTGAGCTCTGGCAAAATTCTTGGAAAAAAATATACGACACTTTCAACTGATTTTTTTTTTACAAATTTTTGTGATTTAAATTTACAGTGATAAATATAACCGCAAGTTTATTATTGTCAAGGTTTTGTTTCTAATGGACTTTTTCACTAATGGATTTTTGTAACTATAACAATGGATTAAACCTATTCCATCCTTTGTACAATCTTATAGAACATGTAATTTATTCACAAATAATTAACCTACGTAAAGATTATTATTATATGTACTCTTGACCTTCGTCGAGCTTTGGTGTCCTCTCAACATATAATTTTCTGACCCTATTCGCAGTAGCAGAGGTAGAAAATACTGTTGTTGGAGGCATCTATATTAAACTAAAATATCTAGAGTAGGGGCATATAGATTAAGCTTAATAAATTACACCAGTTTCCTAAATTTTGTTGGGTTCAATGCCCCCATTTTGTTCTATGTGGCTCCGCCACTGGACTGGTTTAACTTGTTGATTTAGTAGTCCAAGGCTCAGGAAACATTGGTATGGGACCCCTACCTAATGGGGCTCCCACTTCTAATTTTTGCTTATGTAATGTTAATATATGTAATCTTATGTGCAACAGTGCAAGGCAAATTGAAAATCAAAGTTTTGGTTTGTGGTGTGCAGAATAAAATAGTACGTGGGTCTGTAACATTAGCACGTACGTTATTCGACTTTCTCTATTTTTTATTTATTTAAATGATTTATACATATTATAATATATTTTCTTAACTCACCAGAAAAAACTTACAAAACTTTAGCTTCTTCTTTGTAAACGCAAGTTCAAAAGAAAACCAGTAATTTTTTTTTTGATTCTTAGGTAAAATCAAAAATTATTTCCTTTTTCTAATAAGGTCCCGAAAATCTCAGGTCCGGTTCTGCTGATCTCTTTACCATTATAGAAAAAGAGTAAATTATTATTTATAGCTTGTACCGGAGTATATGAGACAGTCAAGAAAAAACGCTAAAAAAATTTGAATTAAAAAAGTCAAATTTTGATATATTAATTACTTTTCATTTCCACGCGCATGATAAGAAGGGATAAGAGCATGATTAATGGAGGGTTCTTAGGGTGGAGTTTTTAGCGAAATATAAGAACTCATCCTAAGATTCCTCCATTAACCATGCTCTAAATGACTTCGTTTTGTTGGAATCAGTAACTATTCCATCTACGGTTATCTCTATAATCATTACCCTTTGACATCATTTTCACTGAGGCGACCTCTTTTGTAAACGGATGCTTCATCTTTGTTGACCTCCTACGAAAGCATCTAACTCCACCCCAGGGGCGGATGCAAAGGCAAGCTTACATGACTCCTACGAAAGCATCTAACTCCACCTTAGGGACCGACGCAAAGACAAGCTTACGGGAGCACATGCCCCAACTGATTTTCAATTTTCCTTGAGTAATTATTGGCCCATGAAATGCCTTCAACTCTAAAATTAATCTTAATGAAAAATATCATGTGCCCCCGACTACTTATGTTCCTACATCCGCTATTGCTCCACCCTCGAGATGATGTTGTGAGTGAGGGGTTACCCAAACTTTTTATAACGACGGATCACTACCAGAACTCCTCTCTTCTAAGATCAAAGAGGTCTTTCATATATACAAACTAGTTTCATTTTTAGGATAATTCACATATTTATAATAAAAAGGAGGGAAGGGGAGGGGGACTCCCTTTTATCACTAAAAAAGGGATATTGGTCCGCTAGTATCCTCACCTTTTATGAATAGTAATTTCATGTATTCGAGGATAAACATATTAGCTATATAACCTTACGGTGCCTGATATTATTTTCACAGCCTACTTGAAAAGTAGATATCAGAAATTTATATAGTATTTTTAATAACTGTTTACTATTTAATTATATCCATATAGAGTTATCACCTAGATGGACTTCTGTGTACGAGACTAAACGGTTATTGATTTATTTATTTAGTTAGCAACTTAGCAATAGCGTAATATTATTAACCCATCAAATAATTATAGGTCAATTACTCACCTTCACAGATTCAATCCAACAAGCATTCTAACATCTCTCGAACATCTCCAAAAGCTAGTCAAGATTAGTTTGTATACAATGCCAATGTCCAATAACAGTCCGTTCTCCATGTCGACCATGTCCAATGCTTTACAACATATTCGAGTCTCCAGTTCCATTCCTCCTCCGGGATTCGCCTCACGCGCCTCCGACGTATCAGATACGCGCTTAAAACGGCTCTTTAACCTAATGACTAGTTGTGAAGGCGTGGGACAGTTTAAGGATCTGATCTCAACGTTTGACCAAAGTCAGCTTCAGATGATGGCGTCGTTGCTGACGTCAGACTCCGACTACTTCATGGAGGTCGTCAGTAACAAGTACGGGTCGAGACGCGTGCAGAAGCTCCTCGGAGTGTCAGTTGACGTGGACGCGTTATTCTACGATGCTATCTTGTAACGCTTCTTCGACATCATGACCGACAAGTACGCATCCTACGTGGCGACTCGAGCTGTGGTCGTTTTCGACCAGGTGAAGAAACATGTGATGTACAAGCACGTTCTCCACTACGCGCTCGACATAGCGCGTTACCAACACGGCTGCGTCGCGCTCAACGAGGTTATAATCGACGCGGATGATCCTTTATACAGGAACCGGTTACTAGACGTAGTCGCGCGCAACGCTCTTAAACTGTATGACTTGCGTAGCACGCACAACATGGCGGTAAGTCTTCGTGGCCACTGCGTTGATCTGTCGTTTAAGAAGTATGGAAGCTACATCGTGGAGAAGCCCTTGGAGGCTGAGGAAATAAGAAAACTGCTCAAACATTTTTAATTTAATCATATGTTTAATGATAATTTTAACCGTGTTAATTTTTATTATTGATCTAAAATACATGTATGACTAAGTTATTTTTAAATCAGCTTTTTAACATTTATAAAATATTTTTTCATATAAATTTAAGGGCAAATCTCCAAAATAGCACATTTCTAAGTTTATATCACAAAAATAGCACTCCAAAACTAAAATGACCAAAATAGCACTTTTCTAAGTTTATGCTTTGAAAATTTTAATTTTTTTATTTTTCAAAATTTGAAATCTTATCCGCAAAACCTCATTTCTCAACTCTAAACCCTAAACCTTAAACTCTAAACCATAAACCTAAACCCTAAACTTTAAACCCTAAACCCTAAACCCTAAACTCTAAACCCTAAACCCTAAACCCTAGACCCTAAACTCTAAACCCTAAACCCCCCCTAAACCCTAAACCCTAAACCCTAAATCCTAAATCCTAAACCCCACCCTTTAACTCTAAACCCTAAGTTTGTGACTTTTGATAAAACATTAAGTGCTATTTTTGTGACTTTTGATCTTGAGTGCTAGTTTGGGAACAAAAGCTTGATTTAGTGCTATTTTTGTCTTTTTCTCTAAATTTAACTTGAAGTTTGCATTGATATTTATAAATATTCAAATATCTAACAAATATAGTTTTATAAGTTATATTTGTTTGTTGAAATAACTCCAAGAAGAATCCAAATAGTTTAATGAAACCAGAATATAAAAGTTCATGCCACAATCATAAGCCTTTTACCACCTTCTATTTTGAGCGTTCACCATCTTGCGTCTTTACCATGGCATGTGTTGATTCATTTATATTTGCCCTTGGTTTCCTTCTATCTTTCTAGCTCCGGCCCATTACTGAAATTAATGAACTAAAAACACTATAACCAGAAATTGATGATGAGTTATAATTGTGAATGTTTTTCAGAACGCTAACATACTCATAGCAAACAAATAATTAGATGAAAAGGGACACACATATAATTTTCCTTTTTATATTACCGTTAGATGTCAAAGCAAGATGAGAGATCACAGACTAAAACAAGAAAATGAAAAGAAAGACATATACCTTACACAGCTCACAGCTCATTCCACCAGAAATCTGACATGTCTATAAACCTGGTTTGATCATAACCAAGCCCAATTTTGTTGTGAGCCAGTCTATTGAAAGATCATACTCCTTTGCAAGTAGTATACAAACAGACATGGAAGAGAAGCAAAGAGAGAGACTGAAGTGAACTAGAGAGAAAGCTCGAGAGGATAAGAAGATAGAGAGAGAGATCTCAAGATCATCTACATGAGTTTCATAAATTTAGGGAAAGTTTTAAAAACCAGTTTAGCCAGATAGTTCAAATTGGTTTAGCCAACTGGTTTTTAAAGCTTTACCAAAATTTATGAAACTCATGTAGATGATCCATTTGGGTTATTCTTTTTTTTTTTTTTTTTTTTTTTTTTTTTGTAAAAGGCTTTGGGTTATTCTTGTTTCGAACATCTAGAGGAGAGACGACGCTCGACTCTGTTTGATTTCAACACTAAAACCTTATAAAATGATCAAGAGAGAATTGGGATCATGTCATTTGGTTCGATTGTTTCTTCTTCCTTTTAATACAAATACAAGTATACGACATAACACAAACACTAACATAGCTGTTCAAAACCATACATTTTACAAATTCACCTTGCAAGACTCTCTCTACTTGTCACCAGCATGTGGTTCGTCTACAAACATCAAACATCTTACAAGTGGGAGCTCTCCGTGTTGTACCTTCATTTTCTTCCGGTCATTGTCCCTTTTTTTTTTTTTTTTTTTTGCTAACTCATTGTCCCTTTGAGCAGCTCTTTAACACGCGCCTCTATATCCTCAGCACTATATTTGATGTACCTGTCTGCGTTTTTCCCAATATTTCCAAGGTTCTGAAACCTTCCATTGAAGTTCCCGTAAGCCGGCAACAGCAGCCTAGCCAGTGAGATTCTCAGCTCCTCTCTCAGCTGCTCGTCAAACATAACCCAAGTCGAATGAGCTTTACATACCTCATCAAACTGCATAGTAAACTCTTTCACCACGGTTAGCTTGGATGACAAGTAAAGCATGTGACCTAACCACCAGCTTTTAGATAAGATCCCGGAGACAAGATGCGAGAGTGATCAGAACAGGAGCTGAGTGCTTCTCGATCAAGCATTATGATTCTGTACATTCCTCTCCAGATAATACAAAGCTGAGGCAACAAGAAGACAATGCCGAGTCAAGGTAGCGTATGAGACAAACCCCACTTCTTGATGTGAGCTCTGGCAAAATTCTTGGAAAACATGCGTTCTCAACTATTTCTTACAATGATATTTATAACACATAAGTTCATTATTGTCAACGTTTTGTATCTAATGGACGTTTTCACTAATGCATTTTTGTAATTATAACAACGGATTAAACCTATTCCATCTTTTTCTACAATCTTACAGAAACTTATTCAAATAATTAAACTAGGTAAAGATAATTATATGTATTTTTGACCTTCGTCGACCTCTGGCCATCCTTCCTTAGTTCCTCTTGGAAAACAGGTTCATCGCGATGCTAAAGTATTATTGCCTGCTTACGGTTCATTCCTCAAACGCTTTTGGTAAAATTTGTGTTTTATTTGCAAAAGTCAATATTTTTTTCAATCAAAACGTAAATCCTAAAGGAGTTTAAACCGATGATTTGTGTAGGCCTCTGGTTGAGAATGGGAAGAATCCACAGAAACACATAAAATATACAGCTGAAGATCTTGATAGATTGCTGGGTGAGTTGTTTGAAGGGAAGTCGATGAATGGACCACGAAGGTAAAAAGAACAAACAACCAAAGCTAATTGTGTGCAGGTTAAAATTCTTTCAAACTCTTTTTCCTTGATTTTATTCGTTGCCATTGCATACGGAGTGTCCATTTTTCCTGTTTGATTGTATTTTCTTTTTAATTACTGATAAGTGTGTAAATTACTTGGAAAGGAAGTTGTTTCTCATTTGTTTACGTTTTGGTTTTTGAAATAAGAGAAATATTGGCATGTTATACATCAAAATAAACCACTTTTTGCTGACAAAGCGCATCTCCCACGCTCACCTACCGGGTTGCTTCGTGATTGTATCTTAAAATTATTCCTTCTCTGTACTTCACCCTTTACTCTCTGCATCGCGGAGAATGACAACACATAGGAAACGCAGGACGAATGTGAAAGTAACCTATGAAAGCGATGAGTCCTCGTGTAGAAACAAACTCAATCAAATACACAGAAACAGTCACAAAGGTCGATCTAAATAAATAAAACGTAGGGATATTTATGATATGAAAAATATAATAAAATAAAACCAATTATTAATAATGTAAAGAGAAATACTGATCCAACTTGGTTTCTTTTTCAACTTGGCCTTTTCCTCTGACATGGTTAGCTTTAGTTCTTTTTGGCCCCTTGTGATGAACTGATGAGAAATAACAGAATATATTATTAGGTTTCTATCCTAAAATCAATCAAAAACCACTTATCTTTATTTTTTTTTAAAGTGAACAATCTGTATATTTAAACAAAAATACTAGTAAGAAGTTGTGTTCACTAACTAAGCATTCATTAGCCTGTTAATCTCCAGTAACATTAAAGAAGCATGCAGTCTGGATATTCAAGTCTTATACATGGTAGAAGAAACAACAAAAGGCAAGCTATCAAAGCTCTTATCATTCGTGACATACATGAAAAGAAAACTACAAATAATCTTTTAAGCAGTTGGGGGACTTTTATGTCTATAGGCAGAAGCAATTCCCCAAAAGATTCCTAAACGAACGAGGATTCAACTTGGCCTCCTCGTTTTTCAACTCAGCTTTGAGACCAGACATGGCACCGTCAAGTTTCTTGAGCTCTAGTTTGAGTTTCACAATCCGAGCTTCACAAGAATCGCGTTTCTTCCTATCTAGGTAAGCTTCATGTTTCTTCATCTCGAGCTTTGACCACAACCATTCCACCTTAAAACCGGCTTCCGTCAGATAACGCAAATTCTTCGAGGTTGTGATTAGTTCAGCATCAGATAGTGGTCTCTTGTGGACAAGTATCCGGATGGTATACAAGAGAACGTTCATAAAATATGTCCTCTGCTCTGGGTTCTGACATTGAACATTGAGTGCAGTTTCTGGGTATGTCTTAAAAATCCAGCGGACTAAACGCTCATCCCACAACTCAACTACGAAGCCGTTGATATTTGTCGAGTCAGTTAAGACGCCGTTGGAATTTGTCGAACTATTTCTTCGCAGGTGTTGCGTTGTCATCATCATCGCAAGAGCAGCATTCATGGTGAGATCTTATAAAAATATATTGTTAAAGAGTTTTGCTTCCTGATATGCTCAATTAGGTATAGCCTTCTCTTTATATAGGCAGCGAAAGACCGACAATTATTTCGAAATATATAAGACAAAATTCGAATCTTATTAGTGTATGTGAATAGTTTAGATTTCGTTTTGATATATGTAGAGGACTCGATAACTAAATTTCAGTGTTTTTTTTTTAGGCAAAAGATAAATCATAGATATCTATTGATTTTTGTACTTCCTTTTAAGTTTTAAGCTAGGAATTAATTAGAAAAATAAATAATATAATAAGCCTTTATTTTACTTTCATCTGTTTCATTTTGGAAATATTCAGTGAAAAAAGTAAACAAAAAATAAATTTTTGTTGTCTTTGATTACTTTTAATTCAGTTGCATATTTGCATTTTTCTTTAAGTTGATTTGACTAGAAAACTTTCACAACATCATAAAAAAAAATCAAAAGTATTAAAATATTGTATAGCTAGCGGATTATTTCTAAAAGAATAATAAATACTTTGATAAAAAAAAGAATAATAAATACTAATTTATAATATTGATATAAATTCAGTAATCTGTTAAGCATGAATTGTCTGTTTATATTATTTGATCTCTTATTAGATCAACTCCTACAAACTTTTTTTCAATCTACCTTGTCATCTCAATTAAAAATGGAAATTTGCTAATAAACCTCCTGCATTGGCTGCCACGACGAAACGCCAGGCATCGCTTTTGTACAGTAAATAAATTTCCAAAATTCATAAACGTGTAGAAAGCATACAAAACTCAGAAAAGCGTTGTTAGTAATCAAAAGGTGATTCTCACAAGAACCAATTATCACCGGCGGTCACATGAGTGACCATTGAGCAGTAACTTTGGTTGAAGTAAAGAGTCTTGAAACCGGGCTGGAGTTAGACGCGAATGAAAGTCGTCATGATCAGATGAGTGACCATTACATTGCTTCTTCCTTCTATGCACCTCATCCTTTACCATCTGCATCATGGAAGAAACACAATAGACATGGAACGTGAAAATAGCATATGAAAAGTGACGAATCTTGGGTTTCACTCTATATTGATTACAAGTAAGCTACAAGATGCAACTGCTACTATCCCGTATCTTGATTCTATGATAGATACAAACCAATACTTTCAGAGCATCAGCACAAAAAATACAATAAAAAACAACCCTGAAGCATCATCAAATCGAACTTGGGCTGACCAAAATGCTCAACAGTTATAGAGCCAAAGAGGTTCCCTAACAATGCAGCATCAGGAACATCCAAACCCTCCACAAGACCAACCACCAAACCTCCGAGAAAGCTATCTCCAGCCCCCGTAGGATCCACCTGCTTCGCCTTAAACGGAGGTATCATCACCGTTTCATCATCCTTCCCATAAATCCTACACTACACCCTTTCTCACCGTTAGTCACCTCCACACAGCACAACTCCTTCATCTCCTCGTTGATGATACGCATGACATTCAAACCAGCGATGACACCAGCGTCTTGGTTGCTTGACGCTGAGAGTCGTTGAAGTAAGCGGGAACAGTGACCACAGCGTTCTTTATGGTGATACCAAGGTAAGCTTCAGCGATCTCACGCATCTTGATGAGAACCATGGAAGAGATCTCCTCAGCGGCGAACTGTTTCTCTTCGCCTTTGTAGTTGATGACGATCACGGGTTTGTCGGCATGACCAGGGATGATCTTGAAAGGCCATAGCTTCATGTGGCTTTGGACAGATGAGTCACTGAATCTTGAAAGGCCCCATAGCTTCATGTCGCTTTGGTTTAAGAATTTTTAAAGAATTATAAAATTTTAAGAATACATGGTTATTGGTTTATGGATTTTAAAAGTCTTTCCAAATTGCACTGTTATTGGTTTAAAGACTTTTAAATTCTATTCAACCTTTGTTATTAAAAAACTTTAGTAGGGGTTATTGGTTGTTGTATTTTAATGGATTTGAAAATCCGAACTAAATCTAGTGTTATTGGTTATATGATTTTCAAATCTATATTAAAATCATGTGTTATTGGTTTAATGATTCATAAATTCTGTATCAAATCAAGTGTTATTCAATCGTACGGATTTACTAATATATTTGATTTTATAATGGATTTGAATGGATTTGTTTGGATTTTTTAGTTAAAAATACAAAGACTCAAATCCGAGAGAAAAATTCCGGATTTGCATATCTTACTTGGATTTATAAATGTTATATGGATTTCTAAATCAATCAAAATATATAAACCAATAACACCTCCAATTAGTTTTTATTGATTTTGCTATTCTATTAAATTCTATGGTTATTGGGAACTAAATTCTTTATGTTTTTACTCATAAGCTAGACTTTGAAAATAACATGTCTACTCATAAGATTTCTGAAATCTGTGTACTAATAAAAACATTCACACACTTTATGATATCTTTTTCTTGTTTGACATGTGATTTTCAGAAGATCTCTTTGTCAGTAAGTTTCGTATTTGGTGTGTTCTAACATAATTTTTCGTTTGTATGAGTGGTGTCTCAAAAAAAATGTCAATGAAAACAAGACTGTTAAAAATATGTCATGTAGTATGAAGATAAAAAATGATTATTTTCACAACATAACTAAGAACAAACCATGCATAACACAAATAATCAATACCATAAAATGCATTTGTCTATGTAACCACACCAAACGATAATATAATAGTGTCTCATCGAAATTCATTGTTGAAAATTTCTACAACTTTTTTTGTACCTTAGAAGAAAAAACTTTTTGAAAAAACTATATTGTGCAAATTCTTAATAAAATAATAATCTATAGAAATCAATACAAAATATTTGATAGAAATTAGGAAACATTTGTGAAATCTACTAAACTTTTAAAAATCTGTCAACTTCTAAAATCACTTCCAAATTATGGTTCCAATAACCCCCCCCCCCCCAAGTAAATCTTTCAATTGCTTAATTAATTAAGGATATATATCAGTTACAATGATCAAATTACCTTTTCATCGAGCAAGAGAAGTGTGATTCCCATAAACTCACCGCCTTTCTTGATGTTGTGGGAATCCTATAAGCAGAGGAGACGACCAAAAATGAACTGAGTGGTACTACCAAGTCGGAGAGAGTCGAAGATTGAGTGGCGGAGACCGGGTTGAGCATCTGGAGCAGCAAAGAGAGACATTGCCGAGGAGATGTTATAAGGTAGAGGAAGCTACTTTTTTTTTTGATTATAGAGTTCCTCCAGTGAAAATAAGTATATATAAGGAGGGTTCATAGAGGGGTTACGAATCGGGATCGTTAATGGTGATTTGATTAAAGACCAGGAGATGGAGAGATTGAGGAAGAGAAATGGCGACCGAATAAACAAAGGGTCGGTTTGTGTTTTCAGATTTGTATGAAGCAATGGAGAAAACCCTATAGCTTCTTAAGAAGACTAAGCTTACGCAACTACAGAAAAACAAGTCTGTTTACAATAAACCAAGGATGATAAAAGAACATAAAGGTAAAGGTATCATGGGCTGGTGAATAAGCCGAATTCAAAAATCTGAATCCAACCCGACCAAATAAAAACGAATTTTTACCGATCCAAACCCGACATAAATACCGAGTGGATCTTGTTTTATGGTATTTTGGGTTATTGGTTTTACCAGGGCTAAATATACACTCAAATGAATATCAGAAAAAAATCTAAAAATTCAAAATTACCAAAAATAACTTGTACCAAACCTGATCTAAATCGTTAATATGTATTCCAAATACAATAATCTATTATAATCACCTCCTAAAAATCTGTTCAGATTTTAAATCCGTAAAAATCCTTAAATTTAATATATATTCAAATTCTATCAATTCATCAATACAATAAGCCCCCTAAAATATTATTGACAACCGGAAATAATTATTTATTACATGAGTAATTAATTAAAAAACTTAGTCTAATTTATAATTTTAGTATTTAGCTAATATCGATTTTTTTTACGTTTTGACAATCGCAATTGAAGTTCAGTTATGAATAAATTTGCATTTGAAATTTAAACAATTTTTAAAAGGTTTAAATAGTATTTTTGCGTTTATAGAGTTGGTAGTTTGTCACGTTTTAAATTATTTTAATTTATTCACGTTTCATTATGTATGGTTCACATTCGTACAAGGATAAATTGTCCTGAATCATGATATGTTTGATATTGTCACGTATGGTTCAAGGATGAGTATGGTTGATAGAGGAGTCTTCCAAAGTAATTGTGAAGGACAATAATATTTTCTGAGAAAGCCGCATACACAAATTTATTGAAAAGATTGGAAATATAGTGACATTAATATTTTTGGAACCAATAACCTAATTAAAACAAGAAATTAAAATTATTCCAGGTATAACCGGAGCTTGAACATATAACTAAACCAAACCGAAACCGATAAAACCTGAACCAAATCCTAGGAAAACTCTTGTAATATCCGAACGAGCTTAAAATTCATAAACTCAAAATTCAGATGAACCTGAATCGAAATCCGATTGAGACTCTTATTGCGTAGTCCTGGATAGTATAATGAGCATTTACTTAAATAGAACAATTTTTTTTAGCAAATTGCAACAAAATGTTGAATACATTCATTTTTAATAAAAAATAAAAATATTATTTGCAAATTGCAACAGAATACATATTAAAATATTATCATTCACGAGCATACAATTTTCACAATGGATAATAAAGTAAAATTGTTTTTTTCACAAAATAAAAAAGAAATGCGTTGGTGAGCCTAAAAATGTGTGTGGTGTGGATAATATATAAATAAAATACCAACGAAGCTGCGGCTAAACGCAAAAAAAATAATACACCGCCACGAGAGAAGAAACGATAGATTGCGATTTGGGAGGAGGTGATCGGAGAGGACGGAAGAACCAATTCTAATCAGTCTCGACGACGGTTGTTGCGGCGGAGTAGTAATCACTTGACCAGCATGGCGATGAGAGACCTTGTCAACGGCGGAGCCGCCTGCGCAGTTCCCGGCTCTTCTTCTTCTTCCAACCCCCTCGGTACTCTCACCAACGCCCTACTTGGTTCCTCTTCCAAAACTCAGGTTTAGCTTCTTGATCTCTGAACAAAGTCGAATTCGATCGTATTCTTCAATTGGGGGGGTTTAGATATTGTTTGTCCTTATCGCTAATCTCTGACTTTGATTGCTGATGTGGCGGGCAGGAAAGGCTCAAGGAGATACCTAATGCCACCAGTTCAGGTCCTGGGCCACAGTTTTACTCTCAGGACCAACACCTAAGCTCACTTCCTGGTTCTGAGTTGGATCAGCCTGTTCTCCAGCCCGGTGCTCAGGTTAATAAAGTCTCACTCTTTTCTTAATATAATTGTAACATTGACTCCCATTATCTACCCTTTGTGATGCCTGATGGTTCTGCTAATTATCAGGGGACAGAGTTCTTCCGTGGCTTTCGATCTGTAGATCAGAATGGTCTTGGTGCAGCTTGGGATGAAGTTCAGCGTGGTGGACCTATGCCTCCTATGGGACCTATGTATGAGCCTGTCCAGCCCACATTTGAAGGTTTCTGATCTTATTTCACTCTTACTTTCTCTATCTCATCTATTTTAGAGACGGGTACAAAATGGATTGATATTGCGGGTTTGATGTTGAATGAATGGTAACCTCCTTAGTTGTGTGGGAAGAAAGAAAAGCAGTGAAAAGTATAGCTACTGGCTCGGTCAAAGTTGAATCAGTTTCTTCACTATGCGTTCCTTCAAATTCTCCCAGATGGCTGTCAAGTGTTTATTGGCTTGTCTTTGTTTATTGCATTTGTCAAAGTGACGTGGTGTCTTCTGCTTGCTTAAAATTTGTTTTTTTTTTTCCATTGCAGGACCTCCGCAGAGAGTCTTGTCAAACTTTCTGCATTCATTTGTTGAGAGTAGCCGTGGTGGCATTCCCTTTCGTCCAGCACCTGTCCCCGTGCTGGGATTGTCACAAAGTGACAAACAATGCATACGTGATCGTAGTAGCATAATGGCCCGCCATTTTTTTGCTGACAGGGGAGAAGAATTTATCAATTCTCAGGTTTGCTGTTTGGCTGATAGTTTCCTGTAGCTGCATCATTGTGTTGTATGCTTTCAATTTGGGTTTTAAGGGTCAAGTTTAGCTATACGATATGTGCTTAACGTTTTGGCGCTCTATCATTCATGTCGTCGCTCTTTAGCAATTAAGAATCAATTCAATATTATGATAAAGTGTAATAATGATATTCATAGTTTATGTCCGGCCTCCTTGATCCTAAATTTTCGTTTAAATCTTACATTTTAGAATGAAAATGAGGGTCAGGGCCTTGGTTTAGAACCCTTGCTGTTGTGTTACTTGTTGCTTTCATTGCGCTATTTTTGTGTTTGTTTGCAACTTCTTTTCTCAATTGTTGGCTGCTTATATTGTCCTCTGTTGTTTTTATAGGTAAATGCATTATTGTCGTCGTTAGATATCGATGATGGCATTCAAGCTAGAGGTCATATGCCTGGGAGATTTCGGGAGCTAGATGATTACTGGAATGAATCTCAGGCTGTTACGAAACCTGGTTTACATCCTGCGGATAATTGGGCGACCGAATTTGACCAGCATCAGCATGGGATGAATCATGGGGGTCCTGACGCATGGGTCAACTCTTTTGAGCAACAACATGGTGTGAATGGGTGGGCCACCGAGTTTGAGCAGGTACTTTTTCCTTCAATTGTTTGATACATTCTACTTGAATATCCACACCAGACTCATGTTTAACAAGCTTGCAATTAGTATAACAGAATATCTAGGACTTATAATTTTGGTTGAGTATAGGCTTTGATTTGCTAGTTCCCAGGGCATAGTTGTTCAAAAGCCTGAATCTGTTGCAACTTTTTTTTGTGTGTGTTGTTATCAGTCATTAGGGTTTGACTCGCGTTTAATTGAACAGCACCTTAGCTTTCTCATATTTTTTCATGTTCCGACATCGTTGCCGCTATCTTTTTCCTTTTTTCTTGATTTTTTTTTTGAAGGGCCAATCTCAACTGATGTCAAACCAAATGAGAAGTATGAATATGCAAAATTTAGCTGCAATGGAGCAAACTCGTAAGCTTGCCCATACACTGTCTCAGGATGGCAATCCCAAATTTCAGGTTGGTGATCGTAGTTTCAGTAAGTAAGTTTGTAGTAAACTGTACTGTTGGACGACATCTGTTTTTTTCTAGACTGTTCTAATCCCTTATTTCCATTGCTGAAAACTTCTTGGGGCGATGTTTGGGCTTGTGCCCCAGAATTTGAAGATCTCTGAAACTGTATCACAAAAGATTGTTTTGCATTTAAGGATGTTGTGCTGAGCAGTTCTCTTGGGATTTATATAAAAGCCTGGCAAAATGTGTTTGGTGAATGCAGAATTCAAGATTCCTTCAGTTTGTTTCAAAGATGAGCCGCGGTGAACTCATTATGGATGAGAATGAGGTCAAGCCTGGACCTTCCCCTGGGGACTGGGCTACTGAATATGAACAGCAGTATCTGGGGCCGCCAAGCTGGGCTGATCAATTTGCGAATGAGAAGGTATGTACTGGTTAACAAAGTATGTTTTCGCGTTAGGGTCTACTCGCTACTGATAGCACAGTAGTGCAAATTGATTTAGTGTTATTCCTTTCTTGCATAGCTTAGTTGTTGTAGTGGATCTCCTGCATTTTGTACTTTAGAAATGCAATGTAGTGGAAAGGCGGAGCGTAGATTTCTCTGTACACTTCTTTCCAGTAAAATGGTTCCTTGTTACTTAGAGAATCTGATCTCTCTGACATGGTAGAAAGTTTAGCTACAACATATTGTCTCTTTTCCTTTTGATTATAAGCATCATCTTGCATCTACCGTAAGCTTTTTAATTTGGTGCGTGTAGCTTGCACGTGGACCAGAACAGTGGGCTGAAGAGTTTGCTTCCGCCAACCGACAGCAAGAATCGGCTGAGGACCAATGGGTTAATGAGTTTTCAAAGTTGAATGTTGATGACTGGGTAGATGAATTTGCTGAAGGGCCCGCGGGTGGGAGTTCGGCTGATGCATGGGCAAATGCTTATGATGAGTAAGTCCATTATTATTTAATTGATCTTTTATAAGTTCTCTTTTTCATTGTGCTTTGTGCGTTCACAAATTTTATGGTCCCTCTCCAAATGCATTCCTTAAAGGAAATTTCGCAACTATGCAATTCTTTTCTATCGCTAAATTCAGAATTCATTTTATCATTGATGCGTTGCCTTGTTAGTCAGGGGTTATAATTGTTTATCTCCTAGTTTTTTTTTATCTATAACCAACATGCATCTTCGACTTTCAAGTCCATCTAACAAAAGTATTTGCTTCTCCAGGTTTCTGACGGAAAAAAATGCTGAAAAACAAAATAGTGGTGTATACGTCTTCTCTGACATGAATCCTTATGTGGGTCACCCTGAACCTATGAAAGAAGGGCAGGAATTGTTTCGCAAAGGACTTCTGAGTGAAGCAGCGCTTGCTCTAGAAGCTGAGGTTATGAAAAATCCTGAGAATGCTGAAGGTTGGAGATTACTTGGGGTCACACACGCAGAGAACGATGATGATCAACAGGTTACTAAGATTAATTTTGCCTGAACCGTTATTTGCAGGGTTACTAAAATCTTTTAATATTGTGGATGCAGGCAATAGCTGCAATGATGCGGGCACAGGAGGCCGATCCCTCAAATCTAGAGGTGCTTCTGGCGCTTGGGGTGAGCCATACCAACGGTCAGTGCCTGAAACCTACCAATATGCGTTTGCTTTTGTAACATTATCTTGTTGATTACTTTTTTGAATTAGAGGTGACTAATATGGTGTACTCTGTAAATACAGAGTTGGAGCAAGCAACTGCTTTGAAGTACTTATACGGATGGCTGCGAAATCACCCTAAGTATGGATCAATCGCGCCTCCAGAGCTTGCAGATTCCCTGTACCATGCTGATGTAAGTGCCATTCCTCTTGTAAATTCTCCTCGGTCAAATCTCATCTCATAGTTGTATTGAAACACCATTCCTTCTCCCATGTATAAACAGATTGCTAGATTATTCACTGAAGCTTCTCAGATGAATCCTGAGGACGCCGATGTCCATATAGTGCTAGGCGTTCTCTTCAATCTGTCAAGGGAATTCGATAGAGCAATTACTTCCTTCCAAACAGCTTTACAGTTAAAACCAAACGATTATTCTCTTTGGAATAAGCTTGGTGCAACACAAGCCAACAGTGTCCAGAGTGCTGATGCCATATCTGCTTATCAACAGGTAAACTCTTCGATGCACAGAACTCAAAGCTCATTGTGTCTCTTACTGTTTAACTTTCGTGTTCTGTTTCTCTACTGGCAGGCTCTGGATTTAAAACCTAATTACGTTCGTGCTTGGGCGAACATGGGGATCAGTTACGCAAACCAGGTTCGAGTTCTTGTAACTTGTATCAGAAGCAATTGTTTGATGAATGTTTTGGACTGGAACTAACGTGAGTTTGGTATGCTATTATTGTGTATGTAACAGGGGATGTACAAAGAATCAATCCCTTATTACGTCCGTGCCCTTGCAATGAATCCTAAGGCAGATAACGCGTGGCAGTACTTGAGGCTCTCGTTAAGGTATGTATCAAAGCTTCTGAACTAGAAAAATCTATTTATGTCGTTTGAAACTTTTCTAAGTTTTGTTAAAACTTTATGTAGCTGTGCGTCAAGACATGACCTAATCGAAGCTTGTGAGGCAAGGAATCTCGATCTCTTGCAGAAAGAGTTCCCGCTTTGAGTAGAGAAGCTAGACGATTCAGACCCTTGAAAGTCCGAGTGGTCCTTACCGGTTAAACAGTCGATGTCTTTTACGGGAACTTGAAAAAATAAGAAAAAGGATTTAATATTACATTCGTAATGTTGTAGATATACCAATACATGATTATGTAGAGGTAAATGTATAACACGAAGTGCTAATAATAATGCTTCAAGAGAATTCATTTCAGTTTTGTGGTGTCCCGTTCTTCTGACTAATACAATTTTTACAGAAATGTACTGAGAAACAAAATAAAATGTGGTGGGATGTGAAGGTGTCTGATCTGTCATTCCAATTCTAATTCGAATCCAATGTAACGTTTAGTTTGAATAGTTGAGAAAAAATGAAAATATCAGCTGTGTTTTAGTTGCGCCAATCATTGCTAGTCTGTGTCTTGAAAAAGTGTATATGGGTGGACTAGCTAGTTACATATTTTGAACGCTATGCATGGGATCTAAATACACTAAAAACCTGCAAAAACGTGATGATTTAATAGGTTCCTCTATGGACCTAAACCTAAAAGACCATAGAGGTAACAATCATAAAAAGGAAGAAGAAGGTAGTGGACCACAAACATAACGAAAATATTAATTAGGGTACATTTTTATATAAGATGTAGCTACGTAGACCTAGGAGAAGCTAACAAACTTGGCTTTTGAGTGGAATCGTGGAAAGAGACGTCCATGCACTACCGTATCCGAAAGTGCGGTCTCTCTGACACCAGAACAATATGTTATCGTCTCAAGACCTAAGAAATTTTATTAATTATTACCACGTTCCCCTTTGAGAGAGCTGCATATATACATAGGTGAAGCATTCACCGAGATGTTATACGTTAAGCATTGTAGGTTATACCAGTCAATTATTGAAAGTCTTTTTTTTTTGATAAGAACAAAAAAAAAAAAAAAATTCAATAATTGAAAGTTAAAGCAGAGCTTCAGAGAAAATGAGAATGATGAAGCTTTCTTGAATTAACTCTCTTGCTTAAAGTTCACAAGGATTACACATTGCTTTTTATTATAGAGCCAACTAAAACTCTAATTGATGATAACATATATATGTGCGTATGCCACCCAAGACAGTAGACCTTGTTGTTGAGTTTGAATGTTTGATGTGTGTGTGCTCGATCGCTCGAGTTTGTAGACAGTAGGTACTAAGACAGTCCCATGCTTAAGCGTGCCTACGACCACGCGTCACTTGCAATAAACACCACAACCGGTAATAGCTATACTGACACATATACACATGTTATATTTTTTTGAATTTGAAAAGTTCAATATATATTCAACTGGAAATTAAACTTTAATTAGATTGGGTTTTAGACGGCTATTGAGTTAATACAAGTAAACGTAGAAAATCAAGAGCATACATTAGAAGATGCTTTGAAAAGCCATGTAGCCATTCGCTCTGTTAATTTACAATTTTTCTTTTACATTCTTCTATGTAACTGTAGATATTATGTTTTATCACACTTTTCAGACCAAACTTTCACCAGATTAACCAACCGATTGCGTACAGCCTAACAGAAGTAGCTGTCGCAATATAGCCAATGAAACGATAACTAGTATAGTAGTGTTACAGTATGGTTCTGAGCAACTCATCACGTGCTTCGTAGGGTTCTAACTATCTCACACTCTATAGCCATCACAGTCTCATTCTACACCTATAGGCTATATAGCTAATGAGAGTACGTAGCTACAGTTCCTTAAATATCTTATCAATTTTCTTACATTTTAATATAAAGATTTCTTACTTTTATGACTGATGGATTTTTTTCAGCACGCAGTTCAGTCGCATACACAAAAACAATAGAATATAGTTTTCATATAAGTGATTTAACTTTATCTGAGAAATGCGCATATATATTTGTTCAATACTTTTTGTAGTGTCAATGATGGAAAAGGAACTTGGTTTTGAATCAATACTGTATTATACGTATAATCATTGGTTCATATCACTGTGCTGTAAAGTGTCCTTTTAATATATAGAAGTCTCATGGTTTGATGAGGTCTAATTATATGGGGATTTATACCAAGGTTGAAGATATGGCCGCAATATGATGGACGAATCAAACTATACCTGGAGTTACATGAATATATATTGGGTCAATATAAATATATAATGTTTTTAATATAAATATATAATGTTGTTTTCGTGGCTAAGTTTCATTTGATGCAAGAATTTGGAACACCCCAACATATATGGTACCAGAGTAGGACATATATTATTCCATAACTTATAACATTTTATTTCATATCATAATCAATTTTAAATGTTAATCAAAATTTAGGCAGAAACTAAAAACAAATGTATATAAACCTAGGCATTTTATTTCATTTAACCCATTGCAATAGACCAAACAATTGTGTGTCTAATACCATATTCAATGGTTTACTCTATTTTTTACTCTAAAATAGAGTAACTCTATAATAGAGTTTGAGTTTGTTCCAATAGTATTCTATTTTAGAGTAGAAAATAAAGTGATGAACAAAAAAAAACAAGTTACTCTATATTTGGAGTAAACCTATTTTTTACTCTAAAATAGAGTAACTCTATAATAGAGTTTGAGTTTGTTCCAATAGTATTCTATTTTAGAGTAGAAAATAAAGTGATGAACAAAAAAAAACAAGTTACTCTATATTTGGAGTAAACCTATTTTTTACTCTATTATAGAATGAGAAATAGAGTATCATTGGAACATTTTTATTCTAAACTCTATTTTAGAGTAAAAAATAGAGTGGAGTTAGAGATGACTTAACCCTTTAGGCAGTCATCAACGATCTATTCAAAGAGTTATAGGATGTAGTGATAGACCTGACAGTTATGCAATGGTACAGCCAGACGAGGCTTGTTAGGGATCAGTCATGGATCTAAACCGGTCCACCACGTACGCCTTTGGTGTTCACACCTCAAAAAACGAATCACTTGAGTTTGATGTGATTGAATGTGATTGATAGTCTTTTCCTTTTGATGTAATAACATGTTTCTATTACGTTTTAAAATAATTAACTAAAATGTTGGTTTAGACTGTTTAGTATGTTTTATTGGTGTTTTAAATCTTATTAAGAGATTTGCAATACTGTTTTTTTATTTGTATATACTATATAAGATTAGAAAGTCGTTTAGTCCAGACCTCAATTTTCTCTATAAATTTTCTCCTTTTGTTAGTATAACGTTATATATCCCATTTCACATTATCATCATTCACTTCACTGAAATTATATAGAATGGGTTTAATTTTTTTTTTCTTTTTTGGGTTGACAAAAAAAGGGTTTTATTTTTTTCTATGTTATAGTCCCCCAGGATAAGTCTGTGTTAGGCCTGAGCATTCGGGTACCCGTTGGCATTCGGATCGGGTTTTTCGGGTTTTCGGATTTCCGGGTTTACGCTTCTAGGTCCCTTATTAAAATTTTATTAGTACGGGTCGGGTTCGGATAATAACACTTTGGGTTCGGTTCAAAATTGTATTGCATCATAAAACCCATAAAGTAATCATATATCGTACGGATTCAGGTTATATCGGTTCGGTTCGGATATAACCAAAGTAAAAAATAAAATTTTTGAAGTAAAACATAAAGAAAAACATCTAAATTAAATAAAAATTAATCTATCACATATAAAATAACAATAAAATGTTAAATCAAGCATGAAAACAAATATCATTTGTAAACAATATGTATTGACTTATAGAGAGTAGATTTTTTATTTCAATGAACAAATTATAAAATACTTATTTATAACTAATTGTGTACTTAAAGCATTTATTAGAATTTTAATATTTATTATTATATATAATATTACCATAAATATTGAATTTAATAATTGGAATACTTATATATATTTCAAAATATTTATATTGACTATTAATTTTGGATTTTTTGGGTTATCCGTTCGGGTTCGGTTAATACCACTCCGGATTCGGATATTTTTTGTACCACCTTACAAGACCCGTTCGGGTATTTTTACGTTTCGGGTCGGATAACGGGTCGGGTTTTTCGGTTCGGATTCGGTTCGGATTTCGGGTTCCGGATTTTATGGCCAAGCCTAGTCTGTGTCATGCCAAAGTCATTAGAAGTGCTCACATAGGGCGGCTATACAATATTTTTAAAGCAAAAAAATTGGTGGAAGCAAGTTGGGATTCGGACCATCGATTGAAAAGAGGACATTGACAACTCTTAACTCACTCTATATAGGAGTAATAAAGGACCATTTCATCATCTAAAACCTCCATACGAAGTCAAAGGTCCATTTTCTGTAAAAGTTGTTTATCCCAAGTCGCTTTAGTTTATTTTTAGGTATTGATATGTACCTATGGACGTTGCGTATATGGGCGCGATTAAAGTTTTTAGATCCAAACCGGAAAGTCGATTACGGCATCGATCCGTAGCTCTTGCGACTCATAAGATTAGTGATCTTTCATCTTATAAATTGTCTTCATTTTCAATTTAAGGCATCAAACCAACAAAAAAAAAAAGTTTCACTGTCCGATCTAAATCTAAAAAGCGAGATGATATAAAAGGTATATTTACTAGTTAAAAACGCAAATTATTTTCTACATGACAACGCAAAACAAAGTACTATATCACTCCATCTGAAAATTATCTATGAACTGGAAAGCGAACATAGACACAAGTTACACCAAACTAGAGTTTCTAAAGTACGAAATATTTAAAGAAACATGACCCACGATTTAAAGAAACAGCGAATGCAAACTGTCTTCTATAATTGATTTAGAACCCGTAATATGAACATGCAACGATGTGGAAGCTGTGAGAGGCGAAAGGGTTTATATGGAGACAGAAACTAAAACTAGAGAGTAAATAAGTCTAATCTCAAGGTATGAGATCAAGAAGTCGCAAATCGCAAAGTAGCGTTCGTGTCAAAAAAGTTTTAAGATTATCAAGCTAAATAAACTACATATTAAATTCAAAAACAAAAGACAGTGAACTATATTAGTCAATGGATGTAAACTATCAACCACCATATACCATTCAAAACCTTTATAACTCAAACTTTCTTATTTTTGATAAACAATCTTTTCGTTAGTTATCCAATCAAAGAAGAAACAATGAAACTCATTCTACTTTAATTAGGTTCTGCCATAACAATATAAAGAGATGATTTAGGGTACGTTTCATTTTTTGTTATAATTCACATTTAGCGAAAACAATTGTATATATAGTGTGAAATGTAGCTAAGATCATAAGACGTACACGAAATCTTTTGTTTACTTATGCTAATAACCGATCAATTACAAGCAATATTTAATTCGTAGATGAAGTGAGGAAAATAAGGCCGGACTTATAAAAGACAATTTTTTTTTTTTTTTTTTTTTGTTAACAAGGATGGGTTCAGGACTTCGGCCTTAATCCCTCCCTGAGCCCGGAACCAGCCTGCGTCTGTACCCACCAGGGGCCTAAATCATTCTGATGGCCGGGGCTCGAACTCGTGATGGCGGACACCTCAGCCGAGGTTCCTTTACCACCAGACCACGAGGTCCGGTTAAAATACAATTTCTTTCTAAAATAATAAACCTAAGTTACAAAAAAAAAAAAAATAAAGATAAACCTTAAAAGATGGGAAGTTTTATCCTCGTCCTATAATGTAATCCAACGAGGAAAAGAATCTAGAGTAGAGACTAGAGAGACAGAGACATTCATAATAACACTACCTGCCCATTTATTTAGTTTATATACATTGACCATGACGTGTATATAAATAATAGTTATATCATAGAAATCTACAAGGAAAAATATGATTTCATTAGATAATTATTTAAATTACGTGGAACACATTCAAAATGTCTAGGGTATAAATTTAAGTTAATTACTTTTCTCGAAAGGGAATTGTGATATTTAAGTTCCAGAATACGTTGCTTGACTGAGCATAAAAATATTCAGCAGCTGAAGATTTTATGTGTTGAATTTTAAGATTAAATTAAGCAGACCACACAATTTGCGTCATTGTTTAATACATTTATTTCCTTACTATTTCTTGTCAACAAAATAATCCTTAATTATTATATTTTCCCTTAATTACTATATTTATTTCATAACGTCTGTTTTCATACAAATTATTGATGGTGCATGTACCAAACGTTTCTGCCATGCATAAACAATGAAACAAAACTTCGGTGAAAACAAACAAAATACAATTTTTTTACCAACAAATAATACATTCGGACTTTTACAAAACACAACTAATACATTCGGTCCAATAATGAACGACTTTACATATAAAGCTAAAAAAAATCAAAATATTTAAACAAAAATATAAATAAGTTAATATATCTCATTATTTTACGCGAATACTCAGAAACACACAATTACCAAAAATAATATAATTATTTTATTTTGTTACGTGTGCGAATTAGTTGCTTATTCGCTTGCAACCATTAATTATATATACTTTATCCGCTTCCGTTTGTACCGTATTTTCCGCATTGTATATTTTTGTCATCATTCGAATTTTTTTTTTTTCAATGAACCCCTTATCGATAATCCGAACAGTCGAGGAAAACACTTTTAATATTACAGAGTAGATTAGCTGAAAATATGATATCACTGATTGGAGTTTGAATACCTTCCAACAATTACTAGATGCTACACCCAACGCTTAACCATATTAATTACATGGACCGAAACCCAAACTAACAAATGTGGGAATCGAACTCAAAATTGATATTGATAACAAACTCCCAAAAATTACCACTAAATCGCTAGGTCCTTGGTCACTTCCATCTCTAGTCTACACCATTTCAATGGAGGGACATGACACTCGGTTATAAAAAAAAAATTACAAAACTTGATTATCTTTCAAATTCTTAAGAATACTAATAAAAACTGCTATAATTAATAAAACCATCAAATCTCTTATACTATTCATTTTTTTTTTTGTAAAGTCCATGTGTATATTTCTGAAAATCATCTGATAAACTTGAACGACACAGAATTTGAAAGGTGTGTATATATATCTGATATATACATAATAACACTGGAAATTTCACATGATAACTTTTTTTGTAAACATCCGATAAAACTGAATGCTACATAATTTTTCTAAAGTATACATAAAACATTACCATGATTCTATGCCAAAAAATGACACATACAAATCGAAAATGGTCCAATAATTATAATTTGTATAAAAACAACATATGTATGTTTGTAAACTTGTATACAAATCGAAAATGGTCCAATAATACACGCATGTAACGCTTTCCAGAACTAAAATATACAAGAATGACTTTTGTTAAATATAAATAACGACCATTCACCAACCCCAATATTAAAGAGTTATGACGAATATGCATGCTTGATGTTAAGAGTTTTAGAAGCTCTTAATCAAATGTTACAGTATAAAGGATGTCAAACCAGTTATAAGTGATTCTAAAACAAAGGGAATGCAAGACGATGTTTAATCTAAATGATATCAATTGACAAGATGATTTTGAACTAGAATACTACTAAAATGCAATAAAGAACAAAACTTTTCTTTCTTATGAGATGAGAGAATTCATGGGCTAAGGGAATTGACCTTGGATGATCAAGTTTCAATCTAAAGGTAGTATCTTTCAATCAATCTATCAACCTTAGACTTAGACACAATCCTAAACAAATTCTATCTCTAGATGAATGCTCATTCACTAAGATAACTCAAGCATCAAATTTCTTTGGTTGAATATTATATAAGCAATCATTAATTTCAAGTCTATTAGCCATTTTAACACCTTTAACATCAAATCTCTTTGGTAAAGAATGTTAAAAGCTTAGTAGAGTTGATTCAGACATTTCATCGAACACCTTTGGGTGTGAAATGCCTAAAGCTCAACTTTAGAGAGGGCAACTCTAAAACTGTATTAAAGCACTCTACTAGCAAGGAACAAGATGGATCTGTACTACAACACCTTAGATCTAGCCTAATCCCCCTTAGTCTCCCTAACCCATGAATCCAAAGATGACTACTCACTAATCTTCATGATAAACCCAAGAATCAATGATGATTTGGTGTTAATCATGATTAGTGATCAAATTAACTAAGCAATCCCAAAAGATAATGATCAAGATTAGATCTTTTACCTAAAAGTTTCTTTTTGATTAGATAGAAAACAAGATGCCCCCAACTTTGGGATTACAATAGTATTTATATGTCTTTGGAAAACCTAATGGTTTTCATTAAAAAGTCTTAAAAACCCTTTAAAAACATTAAAATTCGACTAAGGATAAATCTCGACTCGGGTAGAGACAATCGGATCCAACCCGCGTCACTCTCCCCGCGTCGAACCGTCATTACGCCTGCGGATCATGCGAGCGGGTACAGCATCCCGCGTCGTCGTCCCCGCGTGATCCATGGACTGTTTCTCTTCGACAACGCGGGTAAGGGAACCCGCGTCGCTCCACCCCGCGTCGCGGTGTCGTCTCGCTTCTCTAACTTCGTGCGAGCGGGTACAACATCCCGCGTCGCTCAAGCCGCGTCGGAGCTCTCCGTTGCTTCATGTCAACGCGGGTTAGTGAACCCGCGTGGTACAACCCGCGTTGCAATCATCTATACTCGACCAAACTTCATTCTTCATCTCTTTTCGAACCACAATGCTTCTAAACACCTCCAATCACTCTATGAGATACTCCATTATCTGATTAAGACATATGAATGCAATATGGATCCTAAAGATGCTAAATTCCTAATCTATATGATCAATATGTGCAAATTGGAGATTTAAAACAATGCAAATATGCAAAATATCAATGTTTAATGTGCGTATGTCAATACAATATGTATATGCGCGTTGGGTATAAATACAGAGCCTCATCTAAGCTTTGTAACTCCGCAACCAGAAACTCTCTCTTTTTTTTTGTATCTTTTACAAATATCCAATAGAATATTAACCAATGGAGTCACCAAGTCTTCCAGTAACAGCAAAAGACTGGACCTCCACCGGTCTCCACCGTGTACTATGTATGCAAGGCGGTGAAGGTGACGTCAGCTACGTCAACAATTCCGATTGCCAAGCTTTGGCTATAACCTTATGCAAACCAATCCTTATCTCATCTCTTCAATCCATCAAACTCTTCACCTCTCCGATCATCAGAATAGCTGACCTTGGCTGCGCCACCGGCTCCAACACTTTCGATACCGTGGATACGGTGGTTGAGACTTTACGTCAGCTATTCACTGCGGTGTATGGCGGTGGATCGCTGGAGTTTGAGGCTTTTTTCTGTGACTTGCCTAGTAATGACTTCAACATGTTGTTTAGATTGTTGTCTGAGAAACAGAAAGTTGACTCGGCCAAGTATTTCGCCAACGGCGTTGCTGGCTCGTTCTGTGACAGGCTTTTCCCGAGAGGAACGATCCATGTCGCTGTGAGCTTAAGTGCTCTACATTGGCTCTCTCAGGTCAAATACATACTAATAATGTTTTATATTATAGTACTGGTGGTAAGAAATAGAGTGCATGCATGTGTTATATTCACAATTACAATGAAGAATATCCATCATCCAAATTAATTTACAAGGGCAATTTGACTTTATTAAGGAATGTATATTTTACATGTTTTCTTGTAAATTTGATTACTTTCAAAACAAGAACATAACACCATGAGAACAAGTTTCAAAAATGTTTCTAATATTTGAGATATATGTGTCTGATGGCTATACCTATGATATTTGATGGATGAAGCTGTTTAATACATATTGGAATAGAGTAGTTTCAAAAACATAACACTATATATTAAATCATTTTTAAAAACGTGCGTATTGAGAGATAGATCGTATTTTGATATTGTAGATACCGGAGAAAGTACTGGAGAAAGGATCAAGAACGTGGAACAAAGGGAAAACGTGGATCGAAGGAGCGAAGAAAGAAGTGGTTGATGCATACGCAGAACAATCAGACAAAGATTTGTCTGATTTCTTGAAGTGTCGGAAAGAAGAAATGGTGGAGGGAGGAGTGTTGTTTGTGTTAATGGGTGGTCGTCCTTCAGGTTCAAGTAGTCAATTTGGTGACCAGGATACTCGGGTTAAACATCCGTTCACAACTACCATGGAACAAGCTTGGCAAGATTTGATAGATGAGGTAATATAAATATACATACACACGTGTGGGTGCATACTTTGAATATATATGCATAGTATCTTTCATGTTTTCATTACATAAAAGATGACGTCTCACTCTATATCTCTAACGAACCGTTTCTGGCTTTCGCATTAATTATTGGTAAGTGGTAATGACAAAAATGTTTTGTTTTTGGGAATATTTTGTTTTTTTTTTCTTATATTTACAAGCTGAGAGTTTTGGAGTTTTTAACTTTTCTTTTCACTTGTTTCAGTTTTGGTATACATTTTACCAACACGTAAATTTACAAAACGCAAAAAAAAAAACATTTTTTACCACTCGTATCTTGTAAAATACATTTCATAGTAATTTCTCAAATCAACTACATTTGTTGGCTAATACCCTTCAAATTTCACGTATTGTTTCTTGTTTGGATATAATAGTTTGCTACAACCTCTAAACGCCTGTTCACGCAAACTTGAAAACAATACGTTTATTTTCTTAACAAAAGCCCAACTTCTAATTTTATATGTTTTCCACATTAGCTATATTTAATTTTGTTGCTATTGATAGCTTAAAATATGATATTGGTCAATACCACTCAAACTAAACGATTTTTGTTTTGTGTGGATAAAAGGGTTTGATAGATGAAGAGACAAGAGACGGATTCAACATACCAGCGTACATGAGAAGTCCGGAGGAAGTGGCTGCCGGAATAGACCGTATCGGTGGTTTCAAGATAGAGAAAATGGAATACATGAAAATCGTTGAATACTCCGATGAGAAACATGAGGAGTGGAAAAAAGATCCCGTTTCGTACGGACGAGCCAGGACCAACTTGGTTCAAGCTGCTATTCGTCCTATGGTCGAGGTCTATCTTGGAGTGGACCTATGCGATGAGCTCTTCAAAAGATATGAAAACCGGGTTTCTACAACCCGAGAATTTCTTCATATAACTTGTTTCTTTGGAGTCGTCGCTTTTTCTGCCATCCGAATTGAATGATTATATGTTTATAGCGTTATGTATGAAATGTGTTTGTTCGTATTTATCTATGGGTTGTCGTTTGTTTTAATATATGAATGTGTGTCGCGTTTACTTGCTGGAAAATGTAAACTGGAATTGGGGTACGCGTATATGGAACATGTAGGGTTGGACATTATAAACCAAAAGAGATGATTTAATACCGCAAAAACCGAACCAAGCCAAGTTTAGTGTAATATATCAAGCCATGCATATCGAATTTAACAAACTGAAATATCTTGTAAGCATCATTTTTATAATTTTATTTATGTATAAACACACTAATATATAGACTGAGTTAAAAATTCTTAACTAAAAAAGTAAGAAGTTATTTTACCTTTCCAAAAACTTTAACTCTGAATTGGTTCATTAGTCCCTCTCCCTCGATATCAGTGTTTTTAAACCTGGACCGAACCGGCGGTCGGACCGAGTTGAACCATGAACCGAAAATAATCCGGGTTAGGTTAATGCTAAAACCCAACTAAAATCGAACCAGTTAAAAACAACTATCGAACCATCAAAAACCCGGGAACCGGCGACCCAATGAACCGGCCAAACTCCGGTTCGTATATAAGCCAAAACTTTGTTAATGAAACAATTAATTTTTCTTTTTTTTAAGTAAAAATAAGATTTATCAAAGATTAATAAAATATCATCTCTCGTCTTTTTCTTTTGTCTTCTCTACAACTCATAAATTACAAGATTCACAAAGTTTAATACTCACGTTAAGATATTGTTTTTGTCTACTTTCTACTTTTTAAAAATTTTTATTTCATGATCACTTGTTTTGAAGACTTTAAATAATTGACACATTTTTGTTTCTGAAATTTGTATTTCAAAATATAACTTTACCTAATGTGTATATAATTTTTTTAAAAAGGTGATGAAAATGTAGAGTGATAAGATCTGCGAATAAAGTTTAAATGTGCTTTTCATATTGATTTTAGATTTTAATTATTATTTTTAAGTTTTTCTACATATTATGGCTATTTAAACATTTTATTTGATATGATATATTTTTTTAAAAATATATGCATATTATTTATAAAATATCATTAAATTTAGTTTAATCTAAGTAAATCCGATCGAATCCGGATCAGACCCGGTCGAACCATAATAACCCAAGACCCAAAAAATTTTCGGTTCCCTAGCCGGTCCGGTTTTAAAAACAGTGCTAGATATGTTTCTAACTTTCTAATTAAGATTAAGATAACAAGGTAGCTGATAACTGCCCAGTGCCCACTCTTTGATTAGTATTTTTTTTTTTGGTTCGGAATACACGTTTATCTTTAACAAAATAAGAAGTTTTTAATTAGACTAGACGTCTAGATCAATTTAATAATTATTTAGTTTTTTTTTTCATATGAGTGATTTTATATTCATTTTATCAATTTATTTGTCATTGTATGAGTTAAATTAGACCATGAGTTAAATTGGATAGTGTCATTTCTTATATAAAACACATTTTTTCATTATTTGATTAGATTCCAACTTCCCGTAAGTCCGTGACCATGTGGTTTGTCTAGTCAAAAGATATATAATTAAAATCTTATATATTAAAATAGCAGTGTGACCCATTGATAAAAATATGGTCCAACTATTATTTTTTTTATCTTTATCATTATTTAAAATATTATTTATTATGTTTTATGCCATTAGACCTATATTTAAATTACCAATTGAAAAGAACTAAAAATATGTAAAAGGACGGATCAGAATATAGTGTATGTTTAAAAGTTAAAAACTCAACTTTCCACAGTTTATTTGACCATCACTTTTCTTGGTGGTTCATGAAATTAAAATGTGTTATGAAATAACTTATAATTTATAGTATCGTGAAATTTAAATAAGAGTAGAATTTAATACCCGTAGGAAGCAAATAACACTAGTATAAGGGAGAGAGTTTATTATAAGAAGGAAGAAGAAAATGTAATGATTTTTTGATTTAAACTCTTGTTCTTGTTTATGGTGTACAAAAGAGTGAGATGAGTGATGGTATTTATAGTGAACAACAATACATAAAATAACAAAGATAGTGCTTAATTTGGTAAATGAGTGGGTGATCATA
>NC_027750.1:6934933-6978611 GCF_000695525.1 Brassica oleracea var. oleracea | reverse complement strand
GATCGTGCTGATAACGTGTTATGAAATAACTTATAATTTATAGTATCGTGAAATTTAAATAAGAGTAGAATTTAATATCCGTAGGAAGCAAATAACACTAGTATAAGGGAGAGAGTTTATTATAAGGAAGAAGAAGAAGATGTAATGGTTTTGATTATAAACTCTTGTTCTTGTTTATGGTGTACAAAAGAGTGAGATGAGTGATGGTATTTATAGTGAACAACAATACATAAAATAACAAAGATAGTGCTTAATTTGGTAAATGAGTGGGTGATCATAGTGTTTGATGAGTAGATGATCATAGTGCTTGAGTTGGTAAAGGAGTGGATGATCATAGTGCTTGAGTTTGGTAAAGAAGTGGATGATCATTTCAATACTTAATTTATAACAAAATGTACGTTTAGATGTTAAAACTCAACTTTCCACAGTTTTGTCCAACTATAGGAGAATGTGGCGACGAATCACTGCACTGAGCTTTATCCCATGTCAGCTACCGCCACCGATCGCTCTACATATTCGCCGAAGTTCCACTCTTTCGGACATAAACTGGTTCCTTTCTTCCCTAAAAATCCAAGGAACCAACCTCAAAACATTAAAGCAAGCTCATTGTTCCATGATTATAACCGGTCTACACAGAGACAACCTCATCGTTGCCAAACTCATGGAGGCGTGTTCCGTCGCTGGACATCTCCAATACGCTTACTCTGTCCTTACCCACCAGCCATTTCCCAATACTTATCTCCACAACACCATGATCAGAGCTTTGTCTCTCGTCGACGAACCCAACGCCCACTCAACTGCGGTTCTGGTTTACAGAAAGTTCTGGTCTTTATGTCCGAAGCCCGACACGTTTACTTTCCCTTTTGTGTTGAAAATTGCTTTTCGGTTATCTGATGTTTGGTTTGGGAGACAGGTGCATTCCCAGACAGTGGTTTCTGGGTTTGATTCCAGCTTCCACGTTGTTACAAGTTTGATTCAAATGTATTGTTCATGCGGCGGGTTGAGAGATGCGCGTAAGGTGTTCGATAAAATGCCTGTGAGGGACGTGACTGTTTGGAATGCGTTATTAGCCGGGTATGGAAAAGTGGGTGAGGTGGATGAAGCGAGGAGGTTGCTGGAGACGATGCCTTGTTGGGTAAGGGATGTTGTTTCTTGGACTTGTGTGATCTCGGCTTACGCGAAGAAGGGACGAGCTAGTGAAGCTATTGAAGTGTTTCAGAGAATGGTGATGGAGAATGTTGAGCCTGATGAAGTTACCCTTTTGGCAGCACTCTCAGCTTGTGCTGATCTTGGCTCGCTTGAACTGGGAGAAAGGATATGTAGCTACGTTGATCACCGAGGGATGAAGAGAGGTGTTTCTTTGAGTAACGCACTCATCGATATGTATGCGAAGTCAGGGGATATAAAAAAGGCGTTGGAGGAGTTTGAGAGGGTTAGTGACAGAAACGTGGTTACTTGGACGAGTTTAATCACAGGACTGGCTACGCACGGGCTTGGAGGTGAAGCCTTAACGATGTTTAACCGTATGGTTAAAGCTGGCGTGGAACCGAACAGTGTTACTTTCATTGCAGTCCTTTCAGCTTGCAGCCATGTTGGTTTGGTTGATCTTGGAAAACGTTTCTTTACCTCAATGAGATCTGATTACGGGATTGAACCGAACATTGAGCATTTTGGATGCTTGATCGATTTGCTAGGACGAGCAGGTAGACTCAAAGAAGCTGAAGAAGTTTCTAAAACCATGCCATTTGAGGCTAATGCTGCAATATGGGGATCTCTTCTAGCTGCTTCGAATGTTCATCATGATCTTGAGCTTGGAGAAAGAGCTTTGAATCAGCTGATTAAGTTGGAACCGAATAACAGCGGTAACTATATGCTTTTAGCCAATTTGTACGCTGATTTAGGAAAGTGGGAGGAGTCTAGGATGATGAGGAAGATGATGAAAGGGATTGGTGTGAAGAAGTTGGCTGGTGAAAGCTCCATTGAACTTGAAAACAGAGTATATAGATTCATCTCTGGTGATTTTTCACATCCTCATGCTGTAAAGATTCATGAACTTCTACAAGAGATTGATTTGCAAATACAGAGCGATGAAATTTGAGACAAAAAATTAACTTGAAATAAAATTTAGAGTTACAAGTCTTTTATCTAACTAATAAGCATTAGTTTAGTAATATTTTTAAGAGATGTTTTATAATTATGCAACTTTTCAAGATTATCTGAATAATTATCTTATGAAAAAATTCAACAGAATTACTCTGTTTTTGGATATTAATGAAAGGGAGAGGTAAGAGAAAACCTTAATGATGAATTTATCAAATACTGTACCAAGATAATCGTCTTTACACATTTGACACAATCTTTTTATTATTATATGTATATAACTAATTAGACGGTAATTATTCAAATTCGAAGATAAGCTATATATAATTTGGCTAAATGATAAATCAGAAACTTTATTTATAAAGTCATATGTGTGTACAAAAATATATTTTATTCTTGAGAAATAAAATCAGAATGACAATTAGGTATTTGCTTATTATATGAATCACGTTTTGTTTAGATGTCCTGTGCTTCTTTTTTCTTATGCTGGTTTGTTCTATACCTAGCTATGCTTTTGATAATTTCACCATGTCTCGTTCCTTATAGTCTGATATCTAGTTCCTTTTTTTAAAATGTTTTTTCAGGCTATCGGTTTTGTGAGGAAGCTAGCTTTTAATTATGGACAGGATAAGTCAGTTGCCAGATGAGCTTCTACTGAAAATATTGGCCTTACTTCCTAGTATGAAAGATGTTGTGGACACTATGCTTTTGTCAAAACGATGGCAGTTTCTTTGGATGATGGTTCCAACAATCAAATACAATGATACGCTTGATAGGTATAGTAAGCACAAGTACGGAAGCTTTTCATTGTTTGTAGACAAATCTTTTTCTAAGCACGAGGCTCCCATTATAGAAACTTTACTTTTTAAACTTGATCATATCTCTGGTTGCGGGAACATTCAAGCGTGGATGAGATCTGCTGATAAACGTTGTGTGCGTGAGCTGATTATCCAGATCGATACTCTTACTTTTAAAAAGCCAGTCTCACTTCCTTGGAGCTTGTTTAGTGGGGGGTGTAGAATGCTTGTGACCTTGAAACTAACTAATGCGGTTCTTGTGGATGATTTTACTTCACCAATTTCTTTCCCATCCCTCAAAACGTTGAGTCTTGAGTCCATGAAGTATCCAAGTGGTGAATTTGTCAAGAAGCTTTTATCCAACTGTCATGTCCTTGAAAACTTGGTTGTGGAGCAATGTCATGTTGACAGTGTTAACATTTTCACTGTTATTGTGCCTTGTCTAAAGAGTTTAGTCATGAAGACATTAAATACCAGAGTTGGAAATGATGCTCAAGGATTTGTTATAGATGCTCCTTCTTTGGAAAAATTCAACATTCTTCATTCGAGTGGGTTTTGTATCTTTGAGAATGACATGACTAAGGTTGTGGATGCAAATCTTGTCGTTGTTAATTGGAAGTTATGGAAGAAGTTGGGTTCTATTGCTTCGTTCAAGCGCCTTTATCTGTGCGTGCCATCCTCAAAGGTAATATATGTGATGTTGTTTCCATCCTTCTGCCCTCTCTGTTCTTGGTTTTCTATCTAAATAATGAATATGGTCTCTAAAAATATGGCTGCATCCTCAAAGATAATACAATAGAACATCTATAAACTAATACTCGATAAATTAATAATTTCTACAAATTAATAAATTTTGCCAGTCCCAATTTGGGCCGGTTCAAAATTTGATACAAATCGATAAAATAATAAGATAATATTTTATAAAGAAATTCTATATAAATATATAGTCCCATTAAAATTATAAATTAATAATTTATATGTATATATATTTAATATAAGTAAAAACCTATTATTATATTGTTTGTTTTATATTCACAATGAAATTATCTTTATATTTCCTTAACACTTAATATATTTTTGATGAAATTTAGTAATATTATATGTAAAATATATATTATATACATCAAATAATATAACAAAAATATTATAAATGTCAAATTAAAAAAAATAACAATTAATGTCTATACATTAAATCAAATATTTTTTATCTTAGAATAAATATATTTTAAAATAAAAATATAAATAAATAAATTTTTGTAAATTAATATCTCTATAAATTAGTAAAATTTCAAAGTCTTAATATTATGAATTTATAGAGGTTGTACTGTATAATGAAAAAGGTTTAAATAATGAATAAGGTCTCTAATATGTCTGTCATATCTTCTAAACGTTTTATGTTACTTAAATTTGAAAGCCCTTATATAATCCATTACAAAAATAGAGTTCTCTTGTGATGAAAACTATTGTTTATTATGATTTTTTTTTTGGTCAAAATTGTTTATTACGATATGTACATGGAATTATATATATATATATATATAATCAAGATATTAAATACATATTTTTTTTTTTTTTTGGCATGAATGTCATGTACTTAATCAAAACTATTGTAAACTATTGATCATGCATTTAATTAATGCTATCTTGGTGCATGCAGGATGTGTATACTGCTCGTAGTGTCTTCACCAGTCTTGTACATTTGAAGATATGCACATGTGAGACAGAATGGGTAAATCTACTTATGCGTGTGCTCGGAGATTCTCCAAATTTACGAGCTCTCAAACTTGACCAGGTATATATTTGATTAAGGTTATTTATCAAGTAGTTTATCAGTATGATTGATCTAGTGCATTGTGCTTTGTATCCTGTTTATATCAGTGCCATCCCCTTCGATCTTATGAGCCACGCCCATGCTGGAACCCGTCATGGAATGAACCGAGCTCAGTTCCTGAATCTTTGTTATCAAATCTTGAAACTTTTGAATGGGTAACATATGAAGGAGCAGAAGAAGAGATAGAAGTAGTAGCGTTTGTTTTTAGAAGCGCGAAGTATTTAAAGAAGGCAGCTATTAATATTCACAGTAAAACCAATGACACTGACAAGAAACTTGAGGTGATCAAGGAGTTGTTCTCTTCATCGAGGGGTTCACCAGCCTGTGTGCTTGAGTTACGCTAAAGTTAGTAGTGAGAATCAAGTAACATCTTGTTGGTTAGTTTGCAGATCTGACTTTTTAGACAAGAAAGTACAACTTGTTATGTTATTATTTGCTACATTTATAGCTCATTCAGTTTGAAACTGTTTGGTTCAGTTATCTTCTGCGGCAAATAAATTGTGTTATACGATCCATTATTGGTATATTATATTTATTGACTATTGTTATTTTATCGATATTTTATGAATTGTAACTGTTTCTAACCCTATCAGTACCACTAGATTCTTTTTAATCTATGACTTAAAAAAGTGCTAGATTTCAAATTTAAATTGTCTTATGATGGTTGATTATTATTAGAGAAGATTTTGATCAAAAATATACACTTTTGAATAAAAAATGAAACAAAAAATTAGTATTCAATACATCTTCTGTCAATATAGATATTGAAATAAGATAATTTATAATATTAATTTAAAATTGTATCTAATAAATTAAATTTAAAAAACTAACATTAGTATCAAAATTTATTGGGTACATATATTAGTCCACATGATGGCCCACATCTAGTTTGATTCTTATATAAAATCTCGTCTTGTTTAGATTTCCAGTGCTTCTCTTTCTTTATATTGGTTTGTTCTATACCTAGCTAGGGTTTTGATTTTTCACAGTGTGTCGTTGCTGAGATTCTGATATCTAGTTTCGTTTTTGTAATGTTTTCAGGAGATCGGTATTGTTCGGAAGCTAGATCTTAATTATGGACAAGATCAGTCAGTTGCCTGATGAGCTGCTACTGAAAATATTGGCAATGCTTCCCACCATGAAAGAAGTTGTGGACACTATGCTTTTGTCAAAACGATGGCAGTTTCTTTGGATGATGGTTCCAAGAATCAAATACAATGATACCTATAAGAACCCCAAGTATGGAAGCTTTTCTCTGTTTGTAGACAGATCTTTCTTTATGCACGAGGCTCCAGTTATAGAAGCTTTGCATTTCAAACTTGGTAGTATTTGCGGTAGTGAGGATATTCAAGCGTGGATGAGATCTGCTGATAAACGTTGTGTGCGTGAGCTGACTATTCAGATTGATACTTTTACTGATAAAGATTCAGTCTTACTTCCTTGGAGCTTGTATGGTGGGGGATGTAGAATTCTTGTGACCTTGAATCTAATTAATGCAGTTCTCGTGGATGATTTTACTTCACCAATTTCTTTCCCATCCCTCAAAACGTTGAGTCTTAAATCCATGAAGTATCCAAGTGGAGAATTTGTCAAGAATCTGTTATCCAAATGTCATGTCCTTGAAGACTTGGTTGTGGAGCAATGTCAAGCTGACAATGTTAACATTTTCACTGTTATCGTCCCTTCTCTAAAGAGTTTAGTAATGAAGACACTAGATAACAGAGTTGGAAACGATACTCAAGGGTTTGTGATAGATGCTCCTTTTTTGGAAAACTTGGACATTTTTCATTCGAGTGGATTTTGTATCTTTGAGAATGTTATGACTAAGATTTTGGATGCAAATGTTGTCGTTAATTCTTGGAAGTTATGGAAGAAGTTGGGTTCTATTGCTTCCTTCAAGCGTCTTTATCTTTGCGTACCATCCTCAAAGGTAGTATATATGCTGTTGTTTTCATCCTTCTGCCCTCTTTGTTCTTGGTTTTCTCTTTGAGTCTAAACAATGAATAAGGTCTCTAGTATTTCAAAAAAAAAAAAAAAAGAATGAGGTCTCTAATCCATTACGAAATAATAGAGTTATCTTGTGATGAAAACTATTGCTTATTATGATTTATAAATGGAGTTAAATATTATATGAATACAATGATCATATTAAACACATAAATGTTCTTTTTTGCATGAATGTCATTTACTTAATCAAAACTATTGTAAACTATTGATCATGCAGTTAATGCAATCGTGGTATATGCAGGATGTTTATCCTGCCGGTAGTGTCTTCACCAGTCTTGTACATTTCAAGATATGCACATGTGAGACAGAATGGGTGAATCTACTTATGTGTGTTCTCAGGGATTCTCCTAATTTACGGTCTCTCAAGCTTCAACAGGTACATATATTTGAATAAGGTTTACTATCCAGTAGTTTATCGGTATAATTAATTGATCTAGTGCATCGTACTTTTTAATCCTGTTTATATCAGTGTCATTTCCTTCGATCTGAAAAGCCACGCCCATGCTGGAACCCGTCCTGGAATGAACCGAGTTCAGTTCCTGAATGTTTTTTATCAAGTCTTGAAACTTTTGAATGGGTACATTATGAAGGAGCACAAGAAGAGAAAGAAGCAGTAGCGTTTGTTTTTAGAAGCGCAAAGTGTTTAAAGAAAGCAACTATTAATATCTACAGTAAAACAAATGACATTCACAAGAAACTTGAGGTGATCAAGGAGTTGTTCTCCTCAACAAGGCTTTCACCAGCCTGCCAGCTTGAGTTACGCTAAAGTTATGAGTGAGAATCAAGTAACATCTTTTGGTTAGTTTCTAGAGCTGAATCTTAGACAAGAAAGTACAACTTGTTTTGTTTTTATTTTCTACATTTATAGCTCATTCAATTTGAACAGTTTGGTTCAGGTATCTCCTGCGGCAAATGAATTGATAAGACTTTATACCCATTTTTTTCTTTCACAGAAAATCCAATAGAATGCATCTAGACGTTAGGTCAAAAGGTCAAATGTTGAAGTAAGGTAATTACATATGTTTCAAGTATATTTTGCCAAAATTATGCGTCACATTACATTCAGCATAGTTTTGAAGATTTTTAATATAAACTAAATAATAGGTCAATGATATTTACAAAAATAAAATTTAAGAACTTTGGTCAATCTTTAGCATATTCGTACATAACTTATACTCTCTCAGTCTCTCTATATAATTTTAAATGGCTTTAAACGTTTTTGCACAAATATTAAAAAATATAAATTTTATGTAATTTATCCTGGTTACATAAAAGTAACATTAAATAAAATTAATTCGGTCAATAAGAAAAATATAATATTTTATAATTAGTCACAAATTTTAAATTACATTAAATTTTATTTTGAATAGTGAAAACACCATTTATTATGAAACAAAATAAAAATCAGTAAACACCGCTTAAAAGTGATACGAACGGAGTATATATATATTTATATTATACCAGATGAAGTTGTACTATTCCATATTATATATATTTAGATTCTCTCTTATACATCTGTTAAATCAAATCACCATAATTAGCAATTTTGAATAGTATAGATATTTATTATCATTATGAATTACAAATACCAATTTGTAATAGCCTATTTGAATTGTTTTTAATTGGTTTCAAGGAAATATATCAGCTACATTTCTCTGTAACATTCCAAAGAAAATTTAAACATAAATTTTTTTCTTTCTAAAATAATTAAAAATTGAATTAACAAAAAAAGTAATCAACCCTTGCGCTTGGGAATCAATTTACATTCAAAATTTGCTATTTCTATTAAACAGTTTTTCTTTAACCTTTGTTCTTTCATAATACTTCTAAACTAGGTGTGGGTTCGCACTTTGTGCGAGTTAATATATATTTTAATAATTTTAGTTTAATATTATTTTTATATTTATACTAATGTATTTAATTAGATAAAAATATTAATTTTTGTGTTTTTCTGTCTTTTTAACCAAATTTCAATTATTTATTGTGTGATTTATTGTTTATACATGTTTCTTATATTTAGAAATTGAATCTCAATTTAAATGAGTTTCTTTTAATATTAAAGAGTCTAATTTATAAAAAAAATCTTTATTTTATTAGTATATGTTCTTGGCCACATAGAACTATGGAGAGAACTTGAATAGAACTCAATAATACATATCACCGTGATTTTCATGATTAGTTTAAAGAAATCTGATACTTGGTTTGCATACAAGACCCAATGTACATGTTAAACAGGCATCATTAAATATTAAAAATTTAAATTGGTGTCATGTCATAATAATAGAACAATATTAATTAAACTAAACTCTGAAAAAATTACATTGTGTCACGAATAGTCAATTCTAACTTAGTTAAAGATCTTCCTTCTGCAATGAGAAATTTCAAAGGTTCAACATTCACAACTTCACCAATAATATCTAAAACACACAACATTAGAAAGAAGAACTCGTGAACAAACATATCATAAATAAGACTCATCAATAAAAATAAAATATGATATAGAAAATATACCGACTAAAAATTCATTTTCATATTGACGTCCCTATATTTCTTTAAATTCTTTGAAATCATTATTTGTTGACTCTTTTGGAAAATCATCACATGGTATGATTTTGGTTGTTATATAAAAATTTATCTTAAAAAGCAGAGGAGTATTTTTATATTTTATGGTATAATCAACGAAAGTGAAATTATGCAGAATAAAAAAATCACGTTGAGATAACGTATATATAAAATCACCAAAAAAACAAGTCGCCAAAAGAATATTTTTTAATAGAAGCATGAGTCCTAGTTCCCTACAAATTAAATTTCAAATAAGTGACTAACATCAAATCATATAATTAATGTGAATCAAAAATGAAATAAATTAATATATTTACAACATCATCAATACCAATTCAATTGAAACAAATTTTGACTTTTTCATGATTCTAAAGTATCAACACCTTTACTCTAATTTTATAGTAATCTTTAGCCGACTTAATAACTCTAATAAGAAAAAGTGAAATGGGGTTCTTTTTCAAAAAGACAACATTTGAAAGTGTTTCATATTATTTAAAAATGAAGCTTTGTAAGTTTTGTGTGTATTTCCCATCAAACGTATGATGAGAATATATACTATCATAGCATAGAGTTGACACATAATTATAATACATTATTAAGATGGATACTAAGATAAAGTCGACATCATAATTCTTTGTATTAACATTTACATACTACTATAACTATAATACAAGATAGACTAAGATAAATATCATTTATCCATTATCTATATTATCATTAAACAATAAAGTATAATAAAAGATAGATTATGTTCCACATCCGGTAACAAATATAATTTTAAATTACCAGTAACAAATATGATTTTAAAACAGAATATATAATAAGAATTGGTTCTAACTCGTCAAAGTTACAAAATTTATTTAAAATTTATATATCTAATTACAAATCTTGAAATAGTTATATTATTTAAATTAATAAATTAATGACTGAGAGAAAACTAATAATAAATTAATTACTTAGCTAAATCCTAATAAAAACATGAAAAATAGCAAAATTAAGTAAAATTATGGAGAACATGACAAATAAACAAAATCAAAATAATTATATATCTAGTTACAAAGTTTATAGTTATATTATTTAAATTAACAAATTAATTACTCAGCTAAAAAGTAATAATAATTTAATGACTATACTATAACCTAATAAAAATATGACAAATAAACAAAATCAAAATAATTATATATCTAGTTACAAAGTTTATAGTTATATTATTTAAATTAACAAATTAATTACTCAGCTAAAAAGTAATAATAATTTAATGACTATACTATAACCTAATAAAAATATGACAAATAAACAAAAGTAACTAAAATCATGGAGAATATGACACATAAGCAATATAAAAATAATTATATACATGGTTACAAATTTCATAGTTATATTATTTAAATTAATAAATAATTGACTCAGAAAAAAAACTATTAATAAATTAATGACCCATCTTAAATCTAAATAAAACATGACAAGTAAGCAAAATTACCTAAAATCATGGAAATAGTGACAAATAAGTAAAATCCCATCATAAATAATAGTATAGATTTGTTTGGCCTGAACAATATATCGCAATTAGCTCAACTCACTAAAGGTGGTATATTTACTCACCATGTTTAGCATCAGGATTTCAATGATTAATCTTGTTTAAAACTCATATATATAATGATTGAGTCTATATTAATGCATAGACCGAGTTAAAGTCTTGTATTCTTCATTTTCTTGTTAGTTTGTAAACACATTATTAATCCCAAGTTCTCTTCTTGCTGCTTCAAATGTGCATCATTAATTCATTATCGTCTTTACACATGTAACACAATCTTTTTATTATTATTATATGCATAACTAATTAGATGATAATGATTCAAACACAAAGATTAGCTATAGTTAGGCTAAATGATAAATTAGAAACTTGATTTATAAAGTCATATTTTAACAAAAAACTAGAGAGTGACCCAACCTCGGAGGGCGGATATATTATTGATGCCCAAATATATTGATGCAGTTAGGTGAGAACTGATGTGGTGGTTATTAGGTTAACTGATGCGGTGGTTATTGTATAAAGTTTGTATTTTTCTTATATACAGTTATCATATCAAAAGGTAGGTATCATGAAAAATATTTGTTGGACTAAACTAATATCAATAGGTCACACTTGTGTTTTAATAGAATAGATATTCATTTTATTATTGAGAAATAAAATCAGAATGACAATTAGGTATTTGAGAATCCCGTCTTGTTTAGATTTCCTGTGCTTCTCTTTTCTTATATTGGTGTGTTCTATACCTGGCTAGGGTTTTTTATCGTTTCGTTTTTCGAATGTTTTTCAGGCGATAGGTTCTGTCCTGAAGCTAGCTCTTAATTATGGACAGGATAAGTCAGTTGCCCGATGAGCTTCTACTGAAAATATTGGCAATGCTTCCCACCATGAAAGAAGTTGTGGACACTATGCTTTTGTCAAAACGATGGCAGTTTCTTTGGATGATGGTTCCAAGAATCAAATACAAAGATTCCTATAAGAACCCCCAGTACGGAAGCTTTTCTCTGTTTGTAGATAGATCTTTCTTTAGGCACGAGGCTCCAGTTATAGAAGCTTTGCATTTCAAACTTGGTAGTATTTGTGGTAGTGAAGATATTCAAGCGTGGATGAGAGCTGCTGATAAACGTTGTGTGCGTGAGCTGACTATCAAGATTTATACTGATAGTGATTCAGTCTTACTTCCTTGGAGCTTGTATAGAGGGGGATGTAGCATGCTTGTGACCTTGAATATACGAAATGCAGTTCTTGTGGATGATCTTGATTCACCAATTTCGTTCCCATCCCTCAGAACGTTGAGTCTTGAGTCCATGAAGTATCCAAGTGGTGAATTTGTCAAGAAGCTTTTATCCAACTGCCATGTCCTTGAAAACTTGGTTGTGGAACAATGCGAAGCTGACAATGCTACCATTTTCACTGTTATCGTGCCTTCTTTAAAGAGTTTAGTCTTGAAAACATTAGAAAACAAACTTGGAAACGATGCTCATGGGTTTGTGATAGATGCTCCTTCTTTGGAAAATTTCGACATTTTTCATTTTAGTGGGTTTTGTACCTTTGAGAGCAATATGAGTAAGATTGTGGAGGCAAAACTTGTCCTTAATACTTGGAAGTTATGGAAGAAGTTGGGTTCTATTGCTTCGTTCAAGCGCCTTTATCTGTGCCTACCATCCTTAAACGTAATATATATATATATATATATATATATATTTATTTATATGTGTTGTGATCAAAACTATTGAGATTACATTTGACCATGCACTTAATGCCATTCTTGTTGCATGTAGGATATGTATCCTGCCGGTAGTGTCTTCTCCAGTCTTGTGCATTTGAAGATATGCACATGTGAGACAGAATGGGTGAATGTACTTATGCGTGTGCTCAAAGATTCTCCTAGTCTACGAGCTCTCAAACTTCACCAGGTATGTATATAAGTATATTTGAATAAGGTTATATTATCCAGTAGTTTATAAGTATGATTGATGATCTAGTGCATTGTACTTTGTATCAGTGTCATTTCCTTCGATCTAAGGAGCCGCGCCCATGCTGGAACCCGGCATGGAATGAACCGAGTTCAGTTCCTGAATGTTTGTTATCAAGTATTGAAACTTTCGAATGGGTAAAATACGAAGGAGCAGAAGAAGAGAAAGAAGTAGTAGCATTTGTTTTTAGAAGCGCAAAGTGTTTAAAGAAGGCAACCATTAATTTCCACAGTAAAACCAATGACACTGACAAGAAACTTGAGGTGATCAAGGAGTTGTTCTCGTCGTCGAGGCGTTCGCCAGCCTGTCAGCTTGAGTTCCGCTGAATTTATGAGTATGAGTCAGTGTGTGGCTTCCAGATCTGAATCTTAGAAATAAAGTACAATTTGTTATGTTTTTATTTGCTACATTTATAGCTCATTCAATTTGAAACTGTTTGGTTCAGTTACCGTCTGCGGCAAATGAATTGTTAGACTTTTCCACAAAAAGTTTATTTTTGTTCTTTCTCAGAAATAAGATGAATCTACTAGTTAATTAGGTCAAGAGCCCAAATGCTGAAGTAAGATAATAAGCATATTTGCCAAAATTTTATACTATGAAGAAGTATCATACCATATGAGTTATTAGGAAGTGAACCTCTAGATTCACCAGCCAATAGGATTCCATTATTTCAAATTCGATATCTTTTAAAAAAAGGAAACAAAATATTATCAAGTTATATTATGTTTTTTAAATAAAAAAGTGAAAAAATAGCAGCTACAGAAAAAAAGAATTTAAAATTTTTTTTTAACGTCGTCAGTAAAACACTAAACCCTAAATCCTAATCCCTAAACCGTAAATCCTAAACCCTAACCCCTTGGGTAAATCCTAAACTCTAAATAAAAACACTAAACCCTAAAACTCTAAACCCTAAATTCTAAACCCTAAACCCTAAACCCTTGAGTGTTTTAGATTGATTTTGATTTAGAGTTTAAGATTTATCATAGAGTTTAAGATTTATCCTAGAGTAATTAGGGTTTACCCAAGGGTTTAGGGTTTAGGATTTACGGTTTAGGGATTAGGATTTAGGGTTTAATGTTTTACTGATGACGTTAAAAATATTTTTTTTTTTGTAATTACTACTATTTTTAATTTATTTATTTTTACCTTTTAAATTTAAAAAGATAATATAATTTGACAATATTTTATTTCTTTTTTTAAAAGATATCGAATATAAAATAACACAATCTTATTGGTTGGTGAACATATACTGGCCAAAAAAAATTCATACCATATTATATATTTAGATTCTTTGGCGTACATGCGTTAAATAAAATCTCCATGAATTTAAAATTTTCAATAGTTTAGACATTTAGTATCATTGTATTTATTAATCATAAATACCAATTTTTAATAGCCAAATTAAAACTTTTAAATTGATCATTCCTTAAATTTTTTGTTCCTTCATCATGCTTCTAAATTTGTTTGGCCTGAGCAATATCACTATTGTGCAATTTGTTCAACACGTTAGGGATTATATTTTCACTCACCAAGTTCAGCTATGGCATTTTTTTTTTGTAACAACAGTTTAGCTATGGCATTATATATGAGAAAAATGATAAACATAACTAATTAAACATCAGGATTCAATGATTAATCTTGTTCAAAACCCATATATATAATGATTGATTCTAGATCAATACATAGACCGAGCTAAAGTTTTGTATTTCTTCTTTCACAGAAAAAAAGTTATGTATTTTTCGAATTTTTTTTTTGGGTTAGTTTGTGAACACCAAGGTGGCAAGGTAGTTTGCGAACACATTATTGAACAAACTAATGGATAGAGTCGGTCCAATCCCGTCAAAAATAGGTAATCTACACTTCACGCGTTTATAAAGTTCAAATTTCTTTTAATATAAAATTTAATAATCAGAAAAGTCTACATCAAACGAATATTAACATTTGTAGATAGATACTTTATATTCCCTTGCAAGTAGCATATATAGTAGTCATCGTATATGACAAAAACAAATAGCATGGAAACGTAATTAGACAGAGACCACCACAAGCGTTGAAACAGCTGATGATAAATTAGTACAAATAAATCTCAAAATTAGTGAGGGCGAAAAAAGACTATAATTAACAAAAGTCTTAAAACAAGATTTATTAATTTAATAACAGAATACATGCTAATTAAGAAAAGTAAAGGAAGGAGTTGGGGGTTTAGAAGAAGACGTGGTTGGGTTGTTTCGTTTCCATCCACTCTTTCTTTCTTGTTTGTTTCTTCTCCAGCCCCTTCGCCAGACCAACAAGGAGGTACAAGATTTGAATTTTCTTGGGTCTTCAGAGAAGAAGCAGAAGACATTTAAAAGGTATGATCTTTTCTTCGTTCTGGGTTTTGTTTTCATGTTTTTAAGACAGGAGTAAACAAAAAGGTTTATGAAAGAAGCTTGACTTTTGTCTGAATCTCGTATTTGATTTGTTAAAATCATTAAATTTTGGATATTGATGACAAAGTTTACTCCTTTAAGATGGATACTATTGTAAAGTTCACGATTCCCTCGGGTTTTAGATCTGTATTTGAAGACATGATTTTTCATTGTGTGTTTGCAGGAGGAGGGAGACAATGGAGGAAACAATGGCGGCTAGGTACTGGTGTCACATGTGTTCACAGATGGTGAACCCAACAATGGAATCCGAGATCAAATGCCCCTTTTGCCAAAGCGGATTCATCGAAGAAATGAGCGGTAACGGTAACGGAGGAGGAGGCTTAAGAGACGTTCAAGACCCAGAAACAGAGTTTGGAACAACAGACCGTGCGATGACTCTATGGGCACCAATCTTGCTTGGAATGATGAGCAGTCCTCGGAGACGAAGAAGGTTCAGAAGAGCAGAGTTTGGCGAAGAAGAAGAAGACAACGAAGACGAATCTCATCATCATCATCATCATAGAGCTAGGCGACACGGTGGAGAGATTGATTTGGACAGAGAGTTTGAATCTCTGTTAAGGAGAAGAAGAAGAAGCTCAGGGAATATACTTCAGCTCCTTCAAGGGATACGTGCAGGGATTGCTTCCGAGTACGAAAGCTCTGATAATAACGAGAGAGTCATCATGATCAATCCTTATAACCAGTCCCTCGTTGTTAGAGATCAAACGCAGACTCATTCTGCGTTGACTTCGCTTGGAGACTACTTCATCGGACCTGGTTTGGATCTTTTGCTTCAGCATTTGGCTGAGAACGATCCCAACAGGCAAGGGACTCCGCCTGCTCGCAAAGAAGCCGTTGAAGCTTTGCCGACGGTTAAAGTGACGGAGCCGTTGCTGCAGTGTTCGGTTTGTTTGGATGAGTTTGAGAGAGGCGTGGAGGCTAAGGAGATGCCGTGTAAGCATAAGTTTCATGTTAAGTGTATTGTTCCGTGGCTTGAGATTCATAGCTCGTGTCCTGTTTGTCGGTTTGAGCTTCCTGCTGGGAATGATGATGGTGATGATGAGAGTAAGGTTGTGTCTGAGAGAGGAGGAGCGAGAACGAGAGCTGTTCCTGAGAGTAGTGACAGAGAGGAGGTTGTTGAGAATGTGGAGAGAGGAAGAGAGGATGATGTGAGGAGTGGGAATGGGAGGAGGTTTTCGATTCCATGGCCGTTCAGTGGTTTCTTCTCTTCTTCTTCTTCGTCGTCTTCTTCATCCTCTGGACCATCGCAGTCTGGTGAGAACAATGTGTACTCAAGATCTTATGGTTCTTCTCGCTGATAAAGGACCAAATGCCAAAACATCCAGAAACTAAGAACGTTGGTTCTGTTCTTGTTGTCTTGTCTTGTATTTTCTCATTTGTAGCTGGTCATTTTGTTTCTCTATTTCATTTCGCTGCTTTTATGTACATAACGATGATGTTCTTTTACTCAAGACTGTTGAAAATATTCCATGGAGGTATTATAATATGTTATTCTTCGTTTCAATCTTCTTTCATTGTTGCTGTACAGAGATGATCAAATTCGGTTTGCGTAATCTTAGTTTCTATTGTTTTCGTTATTATAATTGTGCCTTATATATCAAACTTATTAAGAATAAGTTTAACTTACATCCAAAGACTGTAAATAACTTTTCAAAGTTTTGATGTAAAACTTCAATATACCCATCTCATATTCGGTACTGTACATCTGAATGTGAAATTTTTGGGACTGAACATTTAAGGGTAGACCTGAGAAATTTTAAAATTTTAGACTGATAATAATCAAAAAATGAAATTTTCACATTTATGTATTTGTCTTTATGAGGTGGAACTTTAGTAAAAATGTTTAAACAAAAAAAAAAGATTTAATATTGGCATGAATGGGTTCTGGATAATGATTCAATCTCATTCATATACAGAGATGATCAAATTATGACAGTTCGTTTCTATTATTTTGTTTGAGACTTCGTTTACATGAAAATTATATTGTAGCCCACTCCCACATAGTGATGATTAAGTTTTTTTGTCGGCATTGATGTTGTATGGGGGGATGATTCATGAGCTGTCTCTTTCTTTTTGTCTTCATAGCAATTTCTCTTTCCAAAAAACCCAAAAGCAAGAAATAAATATACAAATGACCAATATAATCTCCGACGTATATATAATAAAAGAAAGATAATAAAGAAAAAAAAAGGTTAATAACCAAATAAAAAAGAAGAAGATAATCCTGATAATAGATACGTGTATGATTGATTAGTTCCATACAACCAATAATCCAAAACAAAGAGAGCCGTGAGTGGGTTCACTGGTCACCACAGTAGTTGTAATTAGCAAGAAAGAGAACTTGAGTTTCCTATCTCAAGATATGTAATCACAATCTTGAATTGAAAAATTCATAACAAAAACCGATTATAGTTGCGTTTCCCCCAACCGCCAAACGCCAAAAACGGGACTTCTTTTTCAAGATCGTGAATCTCAATCATCACTTGACGGTCAAGATCTTGATTAGGGAAGCGTTACCAACTCGGAGCAGAGCAACAACAGAGTCTCCAGTCTTACACAGCTGCTTCTCTTTCCCATGCTGAGTCGCAAACTCAATAGCTTCTTCTGTCGACTCATCATGCGAGGCTCTTGCCGACCCTGCGTACAGCACCGGGATCAAACCACGGAAGATGAGGCTGTGCCTCGCCGGCGATTCGTCGCTGCAAGACCAGTCAAAGAAGTCGGTTTTCATCTCGGGAACAACGACTGACAAAATAGGCATCCCTGGCCTGTACTTAGCCACAAGCCTCGCCGTGCTTCCTCCCCTGGTTAGGACCATGATGAGCGTGGCTCTAGCCGAGTTAGCCGTTCTGACTGCAGAGGACGCGAGCGACTCCAGCGGGGACATTGGAACCGGAGAGTACTGCATGATTCTCTTGAAGACGTCTCCGTAGTCGAGCGTGCTCTCCGCTTCAACGCAGATCTTGGCCATTGTGCGTACAGCTAGCTCAGGGTAAGCTCCAGCTGCGGTTTCTCCGCTGAGCATGACGCAGTCAGTGCCGTCGAGGACAGCGTTTGCAACGTCGGTGGCTTCAGCTCTTGTGGGACGAGGGGATTTAATCATGGACTCGAGCATCTGAGTCGCTGTGACCACTGGTTTCCCCTGGATGTTGCATTTGTAGATCATCACTTTCTGAGCTAAGAAGATCTTCTCAATCGGAATCTCCATGCCGAGATCTCCTCTTGCAATCATAAACGCGTCGGAGTTGACTAAAATGTCATCAAAGTTCGCCACACCTTCTTGGTTCTCAACCTAATCCACACAAAACCAAACACAATCAAAAGATGTTTTAAACCTTAAAGAGAGCTTTAGTTTTAAGTTTGAACATACCTTTGACATGAGAAGAATGTTCTTGGCATGATCTCCTAACAGTTTCCTGACCTGAACCAAGTCCGAACCCTTTCTAACAAAAGACAAAGCAATCATGTCGATCTGATTCGGGACTCCCCACTTCATGATGTCTTCTTTGTCTTTCTCAGTTAGAGTTGGGAGGTCCACAACAACACCTGGGAGGTTAACATTCTTCCTCTCACCGAGCATCGCAGAGTTCTCGCAGCGGCAACGGACTGTGCCATTCTCCGTGTCACAAGAGAGGACCAGTAACGAGATTGTACCGTCGGCACAGAGGATAACCATCCCTGGGTTCACATCTTCAGCCAACTTCTTGTAACTCATGCAGATCGTTTCCTCGTCGCCCTGCAAGTCGTAGTCAGTGGAGATGGTGATCTCTTGGCCTTGTTTCAACTGGATTGGTTTCCCATCTTTCAAGAATCCGGTTCGGATTTCTGGACCCTTTAAGAAAAAATAGAGAACAGTCCCGTTAGTCTAATCAGATAACCAAAATAGATCTGCCTCAGTTTATACATTTACATGTACAAGAAAGAAGTTAACAGGAGAAATGTTCAACAGAAACAACAAAATAAGTTAAAGCATCAAGTGAAATTTCGTTATAACTTCTACTTCACACACTAACTATAGATCCTGGCCAAGAAACCATAGTCAGAGACAAGAGAAATAATTCAAGAACATGCCTATCAATGCTATCTTTTTCTAACTCAGCAATCATAAGTCTCTTGTTTCTTTAATTCTGGACATGTCTGCCTTAATCTAAACATACAGAAAGCAGGTGTGACATTTATATAAACAAGAAACATGTCAAGCAGAAAAAAAAAATTAAACACCAACGTGAGTTGAACTTTGGTTATAAAGTTCTATACACCACACACTAATTAACTCCTCTAGCTACAGAAACCATAATTACAAAAATCAGAGTCTCAGAGCTGAGCATAGTCTAATTTAAGAGACTTAAGTGCGGAACATCATCCTCTACAACAAGCTTCAACTTTTCTCAATACATTTGTTCTAATTCAAGTTGTAACTGGGGACATTTAAGCTACTACAAAAAAAAACAGAGTCTCATAGATCCAGATTTATAATTCAGAATAAATTTACTAATTATAGTTTTTTTTTTGTAAGAGTTCTTCATTACCAGAGCTGATTTTTTTTTTTTTTTTTTTTTAAATGTACAGGAAAATGGCATAAAGAGACAAAACAGTAACACATGGACCAGGCAAAAGATGAGTACAAAAATGGCACAATAACAATAAACAAACACGCGTCACTGTTCCAAATCGAAACCTGGAATAAACCAATCAGAAACCAAATGGAAACTGCAGGAAAATCTCACAAACCCTAAAAAAGTCAGATCCCGATGAAATGGAATCACAGAGACAAACCGCGAAGAGAGAGTATACAAATACATACAAGTGAGAGAGATCGTAGCTAACCTTGGTGTCGAGCATGACGGCGCAGAGGATACCAGTGTTGAGCATAGCTTGACGGAGGTTATCGAGAGTCTCCTGGTGGTACTCATGAGATCCGTGAGAGAAGTTAAACCTAGCGACGTTCATGCCAGCCCTGAGAAGCTTCTCCACCATCTCAACGGATCTGGAAGCGGGGCCAAGGGTGCACACGATCTTCGTCTTCGGCCTTTGCTCTATCATCGCCATCGTTAGCACAAGAGATTTCCACAGGGAAGAAACAGAGATCCAATCTTATGATCAGAGATGATAGTCAAGACAGAGAGATTTAAGGAGAGAGAGATCTGGGCTTGGGGACTAGGGGAAATATAGAGAGATTCTGGGGATTGTGAGCGAAGTGTTGTGTTGAGTCTCTCCCTTTTTGACTTGGAAAAATGGGAAATCGAAGGTCGCTGGTTTAGATTGGGTCAACAATTTGACCGATACAATTCATTGATTGCTACCGGTTTAGTCACGCACGTTGTTTAATATTTGTCTCGTTTACCTTTTTTCTGTCTTCTCGAACCATTGTCGGGCCATGGTTTTCTAAACATAAATATCTCGGATTGATTATTGAGAAAAAGACAAGAGAAAAAGACAAAAATAGCACTAAATCAAACTTTTGTTCTCAAACTAGCACTTAAGGTCAAAAGTCACAAAAATAGCACTTAATGTTTTATCAAAAGTCACAAACTTAGGGTTTAGAGTTAAAGGGTGGGGTTTAGGATTTAGGGTTTAGGGTTTAGAGTTTAGGGTTTAAGGTTTAGAGTTTAGAGTTTAGAGTTTAGGGTTTAGGCTTTAGAGTTTAGGGTTTAGGGTTTAGGGTTTAGAATTTAGGGTTTAGGGTTTAGAGTTGAGAAATAAGGTTTTGGGGATAAGATTTCAAATTTTGAAAAATAAAAAAATTAAAATTTTCAAAAGATCAAATGCTAGTTTGGTCATTTTAGTTTTTGAGTGCTATTTTTGTGATATAAACTTAAAAATGTGTTATAATGGAGATTTGCCCTTCATTATTTCCTAGTCAAAACTATTTGTCAAAACTGAAGTTAACTAAAGGGCAAATCTTCAAAATAGCACATTTCTAAGTTTATATCACAAAAATAGCACTCAAAAACTTAATTTTTTTATTTTTCAAATTTTGAAATCTTATCCCCAAAACCTCATTTTTCGACTCTAAACCCTAAACCCTAAACGCTAAACCCTAAACCCTAAACCCTAAACCCTAAACCCCTAAACCCTAAACCCTAAACTCTAAACCATAAACCCTAAACTCTAAACCCTAAACCCTAAATTCTAAACCCCACCCTTTAACTCTAAACCCTAAGTTTGTGACTTTTGATAAAACATTAAGTGCTATTTTTGTGACTTTTGACCTTAAGTGCTAGTTTGAGAACAAAAGTTTGATTTAGTGCTATTTTTGTCTTTTTCTCTTAACTAAATGTTATTTACACTGTTTTATCTGAACAAGTTTAAGGTATATGGTCACACCGAAACTTTTTTTCAAAAAAGATATATGATATTTTTAATGCAACTTTGATTTCTGTAATTTAAAAATGCAAAGATATTATTTTTTTTTTTTATCATCTGGTATTATTAATATTAAACAAAGACATAGTATAATAAATGCCTAAAAAGGCAAACATAAAATTACAAAAAGACCAAAGCCCAGTAACAAAAGAAGGCAAATGGAAGATCGTGACTTTGCCAAGATAGCTCACACGTGTAGAGCTCCAAACTCGGGAGGAACACGTGTTTTGGAGCAGGGACGTCACCTAACTTCACCCAGAGGTAAGTCGTTGCCGGACGAACAAGCCGGCGTTCCACCGGAGACATACCGGAGACAGGAAGCACGGGAAAGAGAAGCCGGCCACGACTAGATTTCGATTCAGCATAGATGGAACCAAAACAACGCTTCGAAACTTTAAACCCAGGACCAATCGAATCAAAAAAAATTAAAACCAAACGAAAGTCTCAAATCCTTACAAACAAACCAAATCATCTTTTAAAATATAAGTAAGCTTGAAGATGATTAAACCCTAACAAAGAGGGGAGGATGAAACAAATCGATCTAAAATTTTGATTCGATTGAAACCTTACGATTAGAGAAGCGAGGATGATTCGGAGAAACTAAGAAAAGAAAATAAAAAACGAAACCGGACAAGATCCAGTAGAAGAAACTACACAAAAACATCAGACATCTGATGAATCGTAAAAAGCCAGCAGAAGCAACGCTATGAAAGCCGCCGTTCACCGGAAGGGGAGCCCGACACGCGGGAGACAAAGGCCGGCCAAGACGGTGCTATGATAGCCACCTTTGCCGGAGACAAATCCGATACACGGGTGATAACATCACCGGAAAAGATCCGGCGATGATAGCTTTCTTTCTCTGCAAAGATATTATTTTACTAAAATAATAAATTTTTAAAATCTAATATTTGATACTGGTTTTGAATATTGTTAAATGCAATAATTTGTTTCCGATAATGAAAGTATGTTCAGAGTTTTTTTTTGTCTCTTCGGAAATGGGATCTTAAAAGTTTCAGATTTTTTTCTTTTTAAATGATGACATACGAAAACGAACAAAACCTACCACTTGTTTAATAACAAAGTGAACTTTGAAATGTTAGGCAATATAGAAAGAGTTATTCATAATGTTTTTATATATATAAGAATTGTTCTTTGAGCTTAACCAAAAGTTAGACATATTGTCTAATAAGATACTCTTTGATAAACAGAACCTTCTCCATTGTTCAATGAGGCAAACTTAAACCTATCATTCATTCTCTTCTGACCAAAATAGCGTCTCTGTTCATAGTTATCTTTCTGTTGTCCTCTTTGACTTTTGAAATTGAGCAGGATTACTAGTCTAACTCACACAAACCTAATCGGTGCGCATCGGATAAGGATTATTTAAGGTGAACATCATCAGAGTTCGTCGTGACTGTGAGGTTGGTCTTGGCTCATCATCTTCTCCAGCTTTTGTTCTAGTTCCTATATATAAAAAAGGCCAAACACGGGGTTTATGTAGTGTTAACGTGTAAAATAAGTAATAAGATCAAAGATCGGGTAAGGTATGGTTTTGAGATTTGAGATGACCACATCAGCTTACTTTAAGTTTGTCTTCCAAACACCGAGCTGGAGTAGATAAAACTGCTGCATATCTGCAACAAGAGAGAACGCAATGAGGATACAAAAATGAAAGAGCAGAGATAAAACGTGATGACCCGTGACAGGTAAAAGACCAAGCCAAGAACTTACTCGCAACGGCTTGGTTCATCCACATCCATAAGCTCATTCTTTAACCCACATCTTAGCTTAATCTGCATGTCAAGAATTAATCAAGCCTTTTACAATTCACGTCTCTGTGATCTTTGCAAGCCCAACATTCAATTCTCAGATAGTGGTTTATTTATAATTGGAGCTAATCATGTTTGAACAATTTCTTGGATGTAGCTATATCCGAACATTTACCTTTAAACTTCTATCTGGACCGTTCCAGCACTTATCTCCGTTTGTATATGTCATGAACTGGTACGAGTTCTCAAACTTCTCCCATTCCCTACCAAATCAGATTACACGAAAGAAGAGAGCTCAAAAGGTCAAACAAACAGAGATAGATAGTTACTGAAACAGAGATAGATAGATAGATTGTCAACTTCAAACTAATTCCTCGTGTTATGTTAGCAGCGACACTTACCCTAACCGAGTTTTGGAATAGCCTTCCTCTTGTGTTGCTTCTTTATATCCGCAGACTTTGTAAGTATACCTAGACATTAGGTAAGCAATGTATAAGATAAACTTAATTGTAATCCCTTAAAATGCTAATAAAGAAAGGAAGAGGACAATAAATTGCTAAGATTTTCCTTACTTGCCCTGTTTACTCTCAAAACACCGACCATGGAACGAATAGAACTCTTTCTCCGGTCCTGTACAAACAATAACATATCAAGGACTACCTCAAAGAAAGCCAAACGCAAGTAAAGAGGCTTATGATGTTTTATCATACAGACCAAAGTCTTGTTTTAGCTTCTTCTCTAAGCTCGATACCCTTGACTGTATCTTGTTCAGTTTTGAGCTCGACTCATCGTATTCCTTGCGTACCCGATCAGCCTCTGCACATATACCACAACGCAACAGATGAATCACTGAGGAGTCTGAGTCTTGCTTTTAACTGTTAGTGGAAGTGCTAGACTATTGGTTTACCTAATTTGTCCACTGGGGTGGTTTGGATCAGATTCACAGCCTGTAAAATGCTCTTGACAGTCTTTTGTATCTTCTCCAACCAAGTAGGATTTGAGGTTGTTGTCTCTACACACAATGATAGATGATTAGCATCTTTAGATAATACAAAAACATCTTTGGTAACGGTGCAAACCTGATAGATCGAGATCATCTTCTGCATCAGATTTGTAGGAAGAAGTTGAATCATGTCGATGCTCCTCTTCATATGAATCATCTTCCGGTTCATGGTCGCTGTATTTTCCTTCGTCTGCGGTATCTTCATCACCATCTGAAACAAACCCATCATCTTCATCTACTTCATGTGGAGTGATGGGCGTGTGCTCATGGCTTTCCTGATCATCAGCTTTGGGGATATCATCTGCCTCAGCTGGCTTATCAGATTTCTCTCCTGTCCAACGAGAAGCAACGAGACGCCCCAACTCCTCCTTTGACAACTCTTCCTTCTTCTCGGATACAAGATCATCCTACACATAAAATGCAGGAAACTTGAAGTTCAGAGAACTTATACTCGGATTTATTACAATCTTTTGCAAGCGCTTGGCTAGAATTAAAGCAAATTACCACTTTCTTCACCTCGTCTGATTCCTCCCTTTTGGTACTAGCATCATTTTGGGATCCATCTGTGAGAGAATCCTCAGATGAGGGTGATTCCTTTTTCGTGTCCACAATATGCTGCATCGTAGACAAGCTTATATTATCATCTAACTTACAACAAGTAACAAAATGCTCCACTTCTGGAAAGGCATATGAATAAAATAGTTTTTCAAACCTCATCTGGTGGATTAGTGTGAGTAGCCTCTTCCAATATACTTGTTGGTTCAGCTTCTGCTGCTGGCTCCTGAAATAGAAGTCTAATTCAGTATCCGTTTGAAGACAAAAAACAATTGTGACAGTAAAGCAAAACAAAATAAATCAGTACAATATAAAAATCGCCGAGAAAAAGATAGTTTTCAAGCATCTCACTAGACTTTCATATCTTATTTCATGACCTCACGAATCAGCAGGAGATCCAAAGGGAGCCAGATGAGTTTTTCTTTCATGGTTTGACTTGTTGAGAAGCAAAATAAACAATACAAAGATGAAAGCATGCAAATCTATTTCAGTTTACAAGAGAAGAACTAACCTCGTCTGTAGGAAAATCCTTGTAGTTACCAATCTCATCATGATGTGTGTCTTCATCGGGATAATCATCATCCTGATCCTGTGAAGCTCCCGGCATCTCTGCACCATCTGTGCCTCCGTCAACCTTTTCATTGTCATCTGTCTTCTTCTCCTCACTGTCCCCCTTCCCTGGGTGGGCTGCTAATACAGCATCTTTCCTTTCCTTCTCCTCCTTTTCTTTCTGTAGACGCTCCTTCTCCTCTACCTTCTCAATCTCTTCTTTACGTTCTACAGAAGAAGTAATCAAAGGGAAATGTCAAGCTTTTTATCGACAAGATAAATAATGTGTTAAAGGCACAACTCCGTCTTTAACATCAGCAGACATCATAGGCAGTTATAATGAAAGAAACAGAAGTTGATGATCCTATCAGATTCTACTACGTCAACGACGAGTCATACACATTCCCTTACTTTCTTCCTGCCTATTTGGGGGTTAGTGAAAATCTTAAGAACCGTTCCAGAGGCATATCAGGCATCTACCTATAATTTTATTTAAGGTTCTACCCTCACATTCCAATACACTGATTGATCCTACCAATTGCAAAATCACCAAGCAGAAATCACCAAACAGAAAGGTTAAACAATGCATCAAAAGCGAGAAAGGGCAAACCTTTCAGCTGTTGAACGAGGCCTTTCAAAATCTTCTCCTCGCTTTTCAGCTTCTTCAACTCCGCTGCATCTTTCTCTAAACCCACTTTCGCCTGTTCGATTTCCTTCCTCCTTACAACAAGCCCCTGCTTATAAGTTTCGATTTTTTTCTTCAAGCTCTCTCGAGCAGCTTTTCCAGCTTCCCAGCATGTATTCGGGCAAGTCACATTACCACCATACTCATCACTTCCATCACAACAATCTTCTCTCATCAAAAACAAAAACAAAAACAAAAACCATTAAAATCCTTCAACAGTTTCTTCATTCGCATAACATCTGAAATGTAACGAAATGTATAGATTGAGTAACATACCACAGATACCGTCATTGACTCTGGAAGAAAATAAAACTAACGGAGAGTGGCCTGCGTTCCGACAATAGAACTTCCCATTCGGACAAGCTGATGTACCTGGAGAGAATTAACATATAAACAAACAAATCAAAACAGACAAAAGAGTAGAACTTTAAAAACAAATGTAATGTGAATTAAGTGGAAGCTAGCAGAAACCTGGCTCGTCGGTTCCGTCTGCACAATCGCAGAAATCGTCATTAAGTTGAGCTTTCGTGAATCTCTTTGATCCGTCCTTACACTTAATCTCAGAAGATGATTTGTAATACTTCTCATCTACACGAAATCAATCGGGAGAAGGTGAGAATGGGAGATCAAATCGGAGTGATATTGGCGAAGATCTCGAGTAAAACGAATCGGAATCTTCGAGGAGCAGAGGGTAAACAAACCTTGAGGAGAAATGCCGAGAAACGGATCGTTCAATGGAGAAGAGCTTGATCTGATAGCAGAAGCAAGGAGAAGAAGAAGGGATAGTAGCAAACAGAGGGAGACAGAGGAAGATAATGCTACTACTCTCATCTTCGTCGTGATCGAAACCGGTGAAAATAACGGAGGGCAGATTTAGCCACGAGAGAAGGTGTTAAGACATTTCACAAAACGACGCAGTTTCAGCACGTCCCCATTGTTCCTTGGTTAATATGTGTTGTTTTAGGCTTTATAGTTAAAGGGAGCTAGACTAACAAATTGGCCCATTAGCTCAGTTGGTTAGAGCGTCGTGCTAATAACGCGAAGGTCGCAGGTTCGAAACCTGCATGGGCCATTATTTTTTTTTTCCATTCCTTTACCGAAAATGTAGTCGTTTTGTTCTTTACATTACCACGGTCCACGAAGGCACGAAGCCTACCTACATAATACCTAATTATTAATTAATGGGCTCATAACAGAAAATGATAGCCTACTAAGCCCAGAAATAATTAGTGCGCTTTTCATCGGGCTTAGGGTTTTAGAAGTCTTATTTCTTCATATATATACTCTTACCTAACCAACCTCTGTCATATTTCTCTGCCTCTTAAGCTCGGAGTTTTGTTTTTTTTTTCTAAAGGATGCTCGTTGACTAGGCATGCTTGTAAATCTCTAAATCGGTATTTTTTTTTGTATTTGTAAATCGAATTGGTAATATTCTCTTTTTTAAAAAAAAAAATTCTGTTTTATTGTTGATGATGGTGAGGGTGATGAACAAAATCAATCGGATGTCCCAATGATTAAAAAAATGTGATTACTAACCAGCTACTTTTGACTCATCATCCGTCAATTCTCTTTGTTTTGTATTGTTTTGTTTTGATGATTGGATTTTATTTTCGGATTTTGGCCAGTGATGCAATCAAAATATTTGCTACTCTTGATGAAGAAATTCATTTGATGATTCTTTAACCACCAAGATCTCTGAGGCCTTGTTAGTTTGTATTACTTTACATAGTGCAGACCATACATAACGCCTAATTGCTATGGACAATTAATGTATGATGACTGTCACTGAACTTTGAGCTAAGTAAGACTTTGCATCAGAAATTTGAAGTGTTTGAATATGACTCATATTATATGAGATGCCCTAACAAATGAACTAGAGTATGTTTATATTATGTTCACTCTTAATCTCATGTAACAAATTGCAACTAACCACTATCATTTTCTGATGGTGGTTACTTAGATTTGTTATTATCGGCTGGGCATGCTCACTAATATGAATCTGTACAAAGTTTAATCTAATGGTTTTACTTTTATGTTATCATTCTATCACAATGATATAATTGGTATCAATTTCAAGCTAAAGGTTAGACAACGTAAATTGTCTGTAGCCGGTTGTTGGCTACCTCAATTCATTATACACTCTAAAATCCACTGAGATATTATTAGCTAGAAGGTGGTTTTGGAGTCCCACGTATGGTGTTTGCATGCATACACAATATTAACTCGATATAAATCGGAGATTCAAGCTCAATATTTCACCTGGCTATGTCCAGAACCAGCTCTACCCTCCACTAGTTTCGTAGTTTTCAAAGCTTTACTTAACGAAGTTTTGGGGAATGGAGGAAAGACATGAGTAGATCCCACCGTGTTTCACATGTGCAAAACTCAGTGTATAAGATGCATGGAAGATACTACCTGAAGGGCTGAAGGAAATCGAGGTTTTATTAATTATATACTATCTACCACGTCTGTGGGTACACATAACATGAGGCGTTTGACTGGTGCAAGAGATCTGAGGATATCATCAATGTTGCTACATATAACATCTACACATGCTTCCAAAATTTTAGGCAAATACTCCATCATACACTGGTAAGCATAATCTAAAATCTTGAAATACTTGTAAGAACGTATTAGGTGCTGTTCGTTTCTCCATCTGTCATCTCCATCTAGCTGCTCTATCTATGTGATCCATTCAGATGATACATCCAGATTTTAGAGACCGTTCGTTTTTCCATCCAAATGAGCGAACTAGATGAGTCATCTGGATGAATTTTATGTTCGTTTCTTTATTTGTCATCTCCATCCAGCTGAATTTAATAAACAAATTACAAACATACCTTTGTTTTAGTTAATCATATGTTTGATATTAATTTTAACTATGTTAATTTTTATTATTTAGTCTAAAATATATTTGCATAGAAATTATTTTAAAATTAGCATTTTGACATTTATAAATTAAAGTTCCCAAACTAAAATGAGTATTAATAATAAACTGAATATAATTTTGGTTTTGGCGGAAAACGAGATTATTCGGTTTTGGGGGAAAAACGAGATTTTCATTTTAGAGTGAAAATACAACTTTGATTTTGTCATGAAAACGATATTTTCGTGTTCGACGGGAAATGCAACTTTTGGGTTTGTCGAGAAAACGAGATTTTTCGTGTTCGACGGGAAAACGCGATTTTTTGTTTTAGCAATAAAACAAGATTTTGCGGTTTTGGCATAAAAAAAGATTTTGCGGTTTTGGCGAGAAAACACGTGTCTGCGATTTTGGCGGGAAAACGCGTTTCTGCGGTTTTGGCGGGAAAACGTGTTTTTGCAGTTTTGGCGGGGAAAACGCGTTTTTGCGGTTTTGGCGGGAAAACGCGTTTTTGCGGTTTTGGAGGGAAAACGCGTTTTTGCGGTTTTGGAGGGAAAACGCGTTTTTGCGGTTTTGGAGGGAAAACGCGTTTTTGCGGTTTTGGAGGGAAAACGCGTTTTTGCGGTTTTGGAGGGAAAACGCGTTTTTGCGGTTTTGGAGGGAAAACGCGTTTTTGCGGTTTTCGGAAAAATTTGTTTTTGTGATTTTGGCGGGAAAACGCGTTTTGGGGAGAAAACGCGTTTTTTTTTTGCGATTTTAGCGGGAAAACGCGGTTTGGATTGAAATTGCATTTTTGCGATTTTGGTAAGAAAACGCGTTTTGGCGGAAAACGCGTTTTGGCGGGAAAACGCGTTTTGCGATTTTGGCGGGAAAATACAGTTTTACGGTTTTGGCGGAAAAACGTGTTTTGCAATTTTGGTGGAAAATACGTTTTTGCGGTTTTGGCGGAAAAACGCATTTTTACGATTTTGCAGAAAAACGCTTTTTACGATTTTCCGGGAAAACACATTTTTGTAGTTTTGTCATTTTTTGCATGTGACAAAATGATATTATGTATAAGTTTGTAATTTGTGAATTACATTAGGGATATAGTAGACATTATAGCATTTTGAATGAATCATCTCCATCCAGATGATCCAAATTGGTTCAGCTGGATAAACTTCAAAATTAAATCTAAATATTTGAAAGTCGTCCGGATGATCCATCGGGGAATTGCACTTTTAGTGTATAAACGAACAAAACTCTCATCTCCATCCAGATGGCTCATCCGGATGGAGATACGAACAGACCCTTAGTCAAATCTTTGTAATGAAAGCACAAAATTGAGAAACTCCTCACGTTGTCGTTTTCAGCTCGGACCAAGTCCAATATTTCAGAATATGGCAGCATGATAATATCTTCTTCCGAGTTTCATCGTCTAAGAAAATATAACCTCATCCAGGTGCAACGTACGTTTTGAGCAATTTGAAACATACTGGGAACTGAACATCCACAAGCGACACGTTTTGTAATGTTAGTACCACAAGTGTTCTGCATGTGTACAAACTCTGAGGCAATCTGCTAGTCTCACACAAACCACGTTTGACTGTAGTTATAATCCAAAATCCTACATCTAAATCGCTGCATTGTTGATCTGACTTGAAATGCAAGCTTTCTAAGACTAGAGTCGTGCTTGAAATCAAATACCTGTCCACAAACTGACTTTGTATTTGAAATCAAATCAACTTTGGATATTGTAAACCAAAGTTAGAAAATATCTTTTGATAGAGACTAGAGAGTATACACATTAAAATACATCTATAATGAATAATAATTTACTCCAGTTTCCAACCGCACCAAATTAATAGTAACAAAAATCTTTATATATATTTATATATCTGCAGTCAAAAAATATATTTATATATCTTTTTATCTTGGTTAAAACATATACCTATATATTTATGTTTTGTTATATTATTAAAAATGCACCATAGTTGTTCCACGTGCTACTATTCGGATTTTTTGTTTTGTTTAATTATTTTATTATATTATTTCACCCAATGGATTCTTTTTTTAACCAAACAATTTCGAAAATACAAAAAAAAAAATTGCTACCTTACACAACTTTACTTAAAACACCAAATAATTATTTCAGCAATTTGTTTTATAAAGTAAGATGTTTATATCTATACTACTATTTGCGAAGCTATTTTTCGCAGCGGAACTCTCACGTTAAAAATTAGAGTAGTTAATATTGTATATACCTTTAATGAATTTATATGTATATATATATATACATTATATAATTAAAATGAATTTTATATTAATAATATTAGATTTTAAAAAGTAAGATTATTCTGATATATTGTGTTGTTATCTTGAAATATTTTCTATTAGAAAGTTAAAAAAATTAAGATATAAAACAATTTATATAATTAAATATTAATCAATAAAAAATAGTTGTATAAAGATATTTTCTAAAATATTTCTAATATGTGAGTGTTTTAAAAATTTTAACACAATAATAAGCATATATATTTTATGAATTTTTTTTTGTCATATATAAGTAATTTGATGTTTGATTTAAAAATTTCAAAACCATAAATAATAACTTATCATGCTGATTTTTGAACTAATATAATATAAAATAATAAATATTCGTAAGAAAATAATGTCCACATGTGCGGATAAAACACATAGTTTATGTATTATATATGGTAAAAAATGTTTAAAATATGGGCTTAAAATATCAATTCCAATCTATTTTATAAAGTAGACTGTTTAAATTTCTGTATTATATATGGTAAAAATATTTGAAATATGGGATTAAAATATTTTAAGCACAGCTCTTCACATCATGCTGACAATCCCAAAGTGATTGCATTCTTATCTATTATCCTTGTAATAAAGGAAAGAGAATCATAGGGATAACGTACGTAACTAGATATGAAGATATTATCAGTTGGTAAAAGATAACAAAAAGTCTATATAAGAAGCATTGCATGCCTCCCAACTGTCTGTGTCACCAACATATAAACAACACTTGAAGTGATATTTTTTTCTGGTACAGAGGAAAATGTCGACTCCCAAAAACACAACTCAAGCTAACGGCGATTCCTCATCATCCATCGTTCGAGCTACAATCGTCCAGGCCTCCACCGTCTATAACGATACTCCTAAAACTATAGGTTATTCGATTTTATTCATTCTTTCGATTATAACGATATCATAGTTTCTGAAAGCCCACTATGAAGCATCTGAGCCGTAGCCTGAATTAAGTACGTGATTCTCAAACAAAAAATAAAGTAAAAAATATATAAAAATGTTTTACTTGAGTTTGCAGAAAAGGCGGAGAAGTTAATTGCGGAGGCGGCAAGCAACGGGTCCGAGCTTGTGGTGTTCCCGGAGGGGTTTATCGGTGGTTATCCTCGTGGGTTTAGGTTCGGTATAGCTGTTGGAATTCACAACGAAGATGGTCGTGATGACTTCCGCAAATATCATGATTCTGCCATTCATGTTCCTGGTAACATAAACTTCCTTCACATGGACTATACTTTTTTCTTTGTCAAAAAAAAAAATCATAAACGTCCTTCTTTCAAGAAAATAAACAATTTAATCCATTTGTAGCGTAGAAAATAAGAAACCTAATCTTGGTGATTATTAATGAATGTTTGTGTTCAAAAAAAAAAAAAATCTTGGTGATTATAGTGAGGAACTGTTAAAACATATTAAATTATTTTTTTCTTTGTGGTGATTCGTGAATATGAAGTATTCTTTTGACAACCTTTGTTTAGTGTTGGAATGAACTGGGTCACAAGTCACAACTAACTCTTTTTGCACATTTGTTTGGTTTGGTGATGAATCTACAACAAACAAACAGGGCCTGAAGTAGATAAACTGGCTGAACTAGCTAGGAAAAACAATGTGTACTTGGTAATGGGGGCTATAGAGAAGGATGGCTATACACTCTACTGCACAGCCCTTTTCTTTAATTCTGAGGGTCGATACTTGGGTAAGCACCGTAAGGTCATGCCAACAAGTCTCGAACGTTGCATCTGGGGTTTCGGGGACGGATCAACCATCCCTGTTTACGACACACCCATTGGCAAACTCGGTGCTGCTATTTGCTGGGAAAATAGAATGCCCCTCTACAGAACTGCCCTGTACGGAAAGGGTTAGTCCTAGATGTCCTCGCTATTAATTAGAATTGTATTCACAGTTCAACATTATAACTTTTTAATGCTATAACAATTTGGATTCTGGCTGCATGCAGGAGTTGAATTATATTGTGCACCTACTGCCGATGGTTCCAAGGAATGGCAATCGTCGATGATGCACATTGCCATGGAGGGTGGATGTTTCGTATTGTCGGCTTGCCAGTTCTGCCAGCGTAAAGATTTCCCTGCGCATGTTGATCACCTTTTTACCGACTGGTACGATGACCAACACGATGAAGCCATAGTCTCCCAAGGTGGTAGTGTCATTATTTCACCATTGGGAAAGGTTCTCGCTGGACCAAACTTTGAATCAGAGGGTCTCATCACAGCTGATCTTGGTATATTTACACTCTTATTTGTTATTGATCATAGGCTTTAGTAAATCAAAACTTTCTTGCCTAATAATATCTATAACACTCTCTTATTTAGATCTTGGTGACATAGCAAGAGCTAAGTTATACTTTGATGTGGTGGGACATTACTCGAAACCAGATGTTTTTAACTTGACCGTAAATGAGCACCCGAAGAAACCAGTTACATTCGTCTCGAAGACGGTGAAAGCTGAGGATGGCTCAGAGTCTAAGGAGAAATAATGGAGATTTGAAGGTCGTCAGTTTATCCTATTCTCAACTACTGGAGGAGTTCATGCCAGTCTTATGTTATTGTCTTATGTTATTGCCAGTTCAAAATATCCTTTTGGAACTCACAGTTAAGTTTGTTTATTTTATGTTTCAATAATGTAAGAGAACCAGTTGCATGTGGAAACCAATTTGTACTTGAATATTATGCAATGAATTTGAAGTCTAGTAGTATTTTCTATAGGAAAAAAGGATGTGTTTTGGCTCTTTAAATTTGATGAGTCGGCCGTCAAAAAATACTATTATTTTTTTGAAGCGATCTAAAATATTATTTAGACAAAAATGGTTCAAAAAATCTGGATATTCGAATTGTGTCAGATCCTACCACACATATTGCTAAAAAAACACTATTAGATTTCAAAATCTTATATATTAAAACAGAAGTCACAATCTTGATTCATGTGAGATTCTTTAAAAAATGAATATATTCCTATAAAGTCATGTTACATTGAATCTCTAATCTTATCATTTAAATTTTGGACCTACCAAAAACTTTTATTGGGCTATCAATAATTGAATTTAAAGAATAGATGATCCATTGGATTTATAGATAGTATAAATTAAATAGATTTAATTTAATGTTGTAATATTATACCTCCATACAGTGGCAGAGCCACATGTAGTAAGATGGGGGCCACTGAACCTAACAAAATTTTAAAAATTAGTGTAAGTTACTAAATCCCAGTCTATATGCCCCCATTCTAAAATAACGTTTGCCCCCATAGATTTGCTTAAACCCCCTACAAATACACATAACAATAACATAGATAATAACATTTAATATTTGTGCCCCCAATAAATTATTTTCTGCCTCCGCCACTGCCTCCATATGTTAAATATTTAAATATTTGCCGATGTTAACTTTTAAAATTATAAAGATTTTTTTTAAAATAACAAAAATCATATTATCTAACAATGATTAATCTTTACTACCTTAAACCAATGAAGACAAATTTTAAACTATATAGTTTTAAAAAAAAAATTAAACAAAAACTAAATGTTTAATTATTTACTCGATAATATAAATCTATGAAGCGAAAAGTTTAATTTTTTAAAAAACTTTTAAAATTTGTGAAATGTTATAATATCTTTGAATATGACAATAAAACAATAATTTACTAATTTATATATATATAGTTACGATTTTAATAATGAAACAATAATCCAAAAAATATATATATAGAAGAAGATACAAATACATGTGAAATTTTAAAACAATCTATTCAATAAAAAAAATATACCGTAAATTTATTATGTTTTAGAAATTCATAGACATACATATTATAATATATACCAATATAGAATTGGAAAAAAAATATTTATATAAAAATAAATGAAAAAAAAAACTTGCGCGGTTGCGCGGGTCGAGATCTAGTAAAAATGTTAAAATGTGATTAAGTTTAAAAATTAATGAGATTAAGTTACAACAACAAAAAAAACTATTTCTGAGAATTATTTATAGTTAATTTACGAATTTGTTTTTAATTAATTATAGAAAATAATTGTGTATGAATCAATAATGCAGTTATATCTTCTATCTTATATATTAAAAGAGAAGTCACAACTTTGATTCATGTGTGATTTTTTTAAAAAATAGATCTAATGGACATATTCCTAGAAAGTCATGTTACATTTAATCTCTAATCTTATCATTTAAATTTTGGGCCTACTAAAAATTTTTATTGGGCTATCAATAATTAGATTTAAACAATAGATGATCCATTAGATTTATAAATAATATAAATTAAATAGATATAATTTAATGTTGTAATCCTATATCTCCATATGTTAAATATTTAAATATTTGCCGATGTTAACTTTTAAAATTATAAAGATTTTTTTTTAATAACAAAAATCAGATTATCTAACATTAATGATTAATCTTTACTACCTTAAACCAATGAAAACAAATTTTAAACTATATAGTTTATTTTTAAAATACAACAAAAACTAAATGTTTAATTATTTACTCGATGATATAAATCTATGAAGTGAAAAGTTTAATTTTTTAAAAGCTTTCTAAATCTGTGAACTGTTACAATATCTTTGAATATGGCAATAAAACAATATTTTACTAATCTTTATATATATAGTTACAATTTTAATAATGAAATAATAATCCGGAAATATATATATATATAAGAAGATACAAATACATGTGAAAGTTTGAAACAATCTATTCAATGAAAAAATATACCATAAATTTATTATGTTTTAAAAATTGATAGATACATATATATTATAATATATACTGATTTAAAATTAAAAACAAAATATTTATATAAAAATAAATGAAAACAAAAATCCGCGCAACCGCGCGTCGAGATCTAGTTTTTATTCTATTTTTGTATTAGTTTCATTTCAATTATCAAAATTTATGAATATAATATATTTAGAAGAAATGTTGTTCTTCACTGCGTTGTTTATTTTTAGGAATATCTCTATTTTTTTAAATGAAATTCTTTATCCTAAATTTTGTCTTATTTTGACAGTCGTTAAATAAAATATTGTTTCTGAGAATTTGCAATACTACAAAATTTACAAAACTTCAGCAAATACGTTCTTCGTACGTTGGTGACACGCAGAAAGTTCAGAGGCGATACTTGTATAGATTATTTGTGATCTTTATCTTATATCACTACGATATGTAAAGAAGAGAGAAAAATTGGGAACTCTTCACCTGATAGAGTCATCCTGCCTGGAATTTTTATGACCATATAAACACCTTGTTATTAGATATAACAAAAATTTCAGCAAATTATAAAATTAATTGTTTACAAAAAGTTGTACAGCAATTTTTTCTTAAAAAGAAAATGATTACTATGCGTTGACAAAAAAAATTGATTACTATGTAATATTTTACACAAAACCTGTTATGTATAAAATTTATTATATTAGGTAAGGTGTTAGTATTTCTAAAATTGTTCGGTACGAAGAAAAAGAAAAATGAATGTGATAACGGAAAGAAAATGATGTTAGTAGGATGTAGGTGCAAGCTCAACAACAGTCAGTAGCACATCTGTCGCCTGACCCTGAGAAAATGAAGTTGGAGACACTTTTTTTGTCGGTTTCTCATGGTTTGCTGCAACCGCAGGCAACATGTAATGAGTTCAAGGATTTAATTCCAGAATAAATGTCGGATCAGAGTAGTGTACAAAACAGGCCGACCCAGAAGTCAAAACTGATCCAGAAATAAATCTGGTAATTAAATAATCCGGCTACTTCAGGGAAAAATTAGGAGGATGAACCGTGCATTAGGATATATTACAATAAACTGTGCGATGAATTGAGTTTGGAATATAAAACCCAGGGGGACATATAGAAGTTGGCTTTCAAGAGAGCAATATCAAAACTTTAATAATCAATATTAACCAGTGTTTATAAAATCGGACCGAAAGCTGAACCGGATAATTATTGGATCTCGGTTCATATGGTACGACCGGATTAAACTTGATTCAATAATCTGGTTTAATATTTTTAAAATATTGAAATTTAGAAATAAAGTTAGTAAAAATGATATATAATTAAAATATAAATAGATATCAAATATAAAACATTATACATATAAATTATTTTTTGTTCATATGATTACATTATATATTTTTGGTAGTTTTAATTACTTTTGTAAAGTTCAATAACTTTGAGATCTAATTTGGATACTTAGTCGGTTCATGGTTGAACCAAGTATTAGACCCAATCCGGATGCTTGATTGTTTCATGGTCGAACCTAGTTCAACCATCGGATCGGTTCGATTTTAAAAACACGGATAATAACTAATGACCACCAAACCACATGCCAAACTAATTAATAAACAATGAAAAGCTTAAGATAGTCCACCTAATTGATTTTTTTTTTTAATAAAATCTGAGTTTTCAAACCTTTGACCTTGATTTAGTCAATTTAAAACCTTTGACCTTGATTTGGTCCAATTTAAAACCTTAGACCTTGTAAATTTGTTTTCTTACACGACTAAATCTTTAAGGAATATACATAAAATAATTTTAACGCTAATGTACCCAAAATAGAAACATAAATTTTGAAAAAAATTGAACAGATGGTTTTGGGAAATGCAACAAAACTGAGACAAATAAATCATTCATACTCTAATTCTATGTCTTGCAATCTCAAATTTCCTTCCCATGTAGAAGCAATAATGTTTCAAGAAATGCATATCACAAAAATGGCTTTTCAATATTATCCAGTGAAAGTGTTTGTTTGTCGATTGTTCTACCTTTCCTCCTCATAATACAGAAGCTTATTCAACCAAACACAAGCTCACACTCAGTCGATCCCCTCGGCAAACGCGCCAACTCCGTGATCATACGATTTTTCTCTCCCAGTGTGGTATCCAGTTGTGTGCTGGCTAGGGGAGAAAACGTCGCAACCTTTAGACGCCTTGCATGTTTCAACACAAAACTTGCGAGTTCTCTCTCTACATTCCGTCCTCTGTAGTTTCTCCACTCAAAAGTCTCAAGAACCAACATCAGCGTTTCAGGGACAGTGCTTGGTTCCTCCCAATGAAGTGTACGATATCCACACACATTGTTATGGATCTGATTGCATTTGCATAGTTATTAGACCATTAAAAGTGTAGACAAGATTAGAAAACCCTCAACGTAAGGTGTTTCATAGTTTTTAAAAGGCTTTACTTACCTCGTTTAGCTTGAGAGAACGAAGTTTTGGGGAATGTTGGAGCAAAGACATTAGCAGATCCCACTCTGTTTCACATGTGCAAAACTCCAAGTGTTCAAGCTGGTGGAAGATACTACCAGAAGGAAACTGAGGATGCAGTACGAAAAACATAAGCAAGCATAAACACTCTAAGTTTGATTCAATCACAAAAGAAATCTTACACTATTTATATTAATATTATAATATGAGAATCTATAAAAATTTGATAAACCATGTTTTTGAGAAATTCTCCTGTTTTTGAGAATCTATAAAAATTTGATAAACCATCACAAGCACAGAACCAGGTCGTCCATAATAGTCAAATCTTTGTAATGAAGGCACCGTAATAGAGAATCTCCTCACATTGTCATTTTCAGCTCGGTCCAAGTCCAATACTTGAAGAATAGGACAGCATGATAATAGCTTCTTCGGAGTTACATTGTCTAAGTAAATAACCTCATCCAAGTGCAACGTTTTGAGCAATTTGAAACATACCGGGAACTGAACATCCACAAGCGACACGTTTTGTAGTTTTAGTACCACAAGTGTTCCACATGTGTACAAGCTCTGAGGCAATCTGATAGGCTCCTCAATCGTATAACAGTACTCGAAACTAAGCTCTCGCAAACCGCGTTTGACTGCAGTTATAATCCAAAATCCAACATCTACATCGTTGCATTGTTGATCTAACTTGAGATGCAAGCTTTCTAAGACTAGAGCCGTGTTTAAAAGCAAAGATCTGTCCACGAACCGGACGAATCCCACGTGATCAGCATTGTCGTCTCTTTCGATGTAATTGAGTTTAGACACTAACTTCCATAGATTTAGCCACCGTTTTGACAAAAGACTAGTGGCTGGGACATCTTTTGTAGGAAGCAACGAGAGTATGTGCAGTAAGAAATCATTAGGCAGTAAACTGATTCTGTCCATATCCTCTTCTATGATTTTAACCGAATAACTAATCGCTGTCAACACAGAGAGAACAAAACCCTAAGTTCAGGCTAACCTGTTGCTTCTCGACAAAGGCAAGAAGAGGAATCCGTCGCTACTCAAGAGACCTAGTTATATGTATATATATATATATTTATTTAATTATTTATTTATTTTTCTATATAATAGATTCAGATGCAAATCTACTCAAATTCACCTCTATTTATTCTTGTAAAATAATATTTTCTTTTCTCTTTTTTATTTAATAGTATTGTTTTTCTATTTTTTCAGCCCAAAAATAGAGGAATACTATTTTCTTAGAGTAAATTTTATATCTATTATAAAATTCTATTCAGAGCAAAAAATAGTAAATGAATTGGAGATGTGTAATGCAACTCTAGAGTTTAACATCAAACCTAAAAACCCAAAACTCCAAAAGAGCTGACACTAGCAGTCTTGCAGACACTAACTGTTACTTATAAAGACCAGAATAAGTTAAATTGCTGCAGATACACTTTTAGTCAAAAGAACAGGAGAAGATATGACTTGTTGAGAAAGGAGGGTTTGATCTTAGAGTGATCAGCATGAGCTATTCAGTTAAACACAAGCTCACAAGTGGATGAAGCCCTTTGTGAAAAAGATAACTCCTGAATCATCAGCAGTTTCTCCTTGTAATCATCGGATCTAGCGGTGAAACTCGCCTTCTTTAACAAAACTGCTGTTTTCAAGATGTACGTCGAAAGTTTCTTCTCGTATTGTTTTCCTTCGTATTTTATCCACTCAAAGATTTCAAGATTTGAGGAGAAACATCTTGGAACAGAGCCCGGTTGGTTCCAGTGACGAGTCCGTGGATTTATAACAGGATGACACTGATAAAACAAAAAGGTTGCAATGGATAAAAAGTTTATCATCAGATCACTGATTGATTTAATAATTAATTAAAAAGAAATATAGAACAAGGAGACTAATAATAAAACACACCTGGTTGATTGTGATAACTTTTAAACAGGTGAATCTTGCATCACACGCGTAAATAGTAATAGCCGCTCCGATTTGCATGTACATACCTCCAAATGTTTGAGTCTATGGAAGCAACAACCATCAGGATAAAACACCTGCATAAAAAGAATAAAGACGAGCGATGTAATGCCTCCATGACTGAAAGAGAATATATATATATTTTTTTTTTTTGAACAGAGACTGAAAGATAATATATAATAGCTAATTAAGAGACGAACAAAATTACTACCTCTGAAGCTGATAAACATAAACGAATATGCACGACTGAAGCAAGAGAATGCAGAAGCTTCTCAGGACGCTTGAGAATAACATCAATATTGGCTTTCAGCACTTGGTTGATGTTCATTGGCTCGCTAAATGAAAAGCTACCTGAACGATCTACAATTTGCAAGGATTTCAAGGAAGGAGTATCTATCACAAGATTCACATCTCCTTTGGATCGATAACCTTCGAAAATCAAAGATAATCTTCTCAAAGAAGGCACTATAATCTTATAACTCGGAGGATTGGCCAGAAAGGATCTTTGCTGTAGGAACAATTCTTCAAGAACAGGACAACTAGGCAACATTCTAAGGAGAGAATTGGGGTTAGAGTAAGTCATATATATGAGGGATAAAGTTTTCAGAGAACTTAGGCAAAGGTGATCACGAACATGCAAAGTAGAGTTTTCGAGTCTCAAGACCACAAGCCGACAAGCGTTTCACAAGTGTATATACTTTTTAGACCAAGACTACGATAATCAATAAAGTTTACGAGTTCCAGCTCCTTTAGACCAAGTTTCACCGCGGTTCTGAGCCAAATCTCAACATCATCGTGTGTGAAATTGTGATGTGATTTGAGAGACAGACTTTGAAGAACTTGGCCTGCGGCTGCGCGTGACAGCAAAGATCTGTCCACAAACCGCCGAAAGTTTCCATAATGAGAGGGCCTTGAAGTACCCCACATATAAAGTGAGTGACATCATCAAACTCAACTCTTGGTACCAGTATCCAGAGAGACTTCCAGCTTTTAGACAAAAACATAGTTCGCATTACATCTCTGGTCGGAAGAAAAGACAATATCTTCGATATGATTTCCTCAGGTAAGTGACTGATTCTGTCCATCAGCGCAATCTGAAAACCAGACACGCAAACAAAAAGGGGTTCTATAGTTTCAGTAATTCCTGGCCTAAAGTAGCATCCAAAAACAAACCTACTCTTTATATATGAAAAGGAAAACCAAACAAAGCTATTAGAGTAAGATGATGGAACTCCGAATCATTGCAGCCAAAACAGCAATGCAATCTTGAGGAAGGCGATGGTCTTAGTGACAATATATAAACCCTAACGAATCTTGAGGAAGACGGCATGATTAATAACAATTCTTTCTTTTTCTTTCCTTTTTTCATTAGATATTAAAATTATTGTTTACGATTCTACAAAATATCTTTAACTAAATTTTGATAACCTTTTAAATATCTCAACCATTTAAAAAAAAAAAATATTCCAATTATTTTTATTTATTTTATTATTCTAAGGTGTGGTATTAGAAGTTTAAATGAATATTTTAAAGAAATCTAAGTTTCAACTAAAATTTTGTTTTATTCAGTTCTGTATTTAACCAATTCTTTGAAATGCTTGTGTTAATGGATTGAGTATTTTTAATCATCTTCTAAAAAAATTCAAATTCTAGTGTTATTCAGTTTAGTAATTTTATGATTCTATTAAATATTTTGGGAAGTAAAGACTTCAGAAGAAATGGTTGGAGAGAACACAAGCTCTAAGCGTTTTTTTTTAACAATTATAAGATACGGGGTCAAACACAACCCAACTTTGACTATTCAGCCTAACTTCAGTTGAATGCAATCTGACATATAGGTGAACGCCTGAAGGATAAGGAAAGCTCCTTTAGCATCTCAAGTTTCTTGTTGGAGTCAGTGGATGTAGAGGAGATAGTTACGTTCTTCAAACATCTTCCGCTTCTTAATATGAATGCTGCTACTTCTTTCTCTTTTTTTCTTCCTTCATATCCTTCCCATTCAAGAGTTTCTAGACTCAGATAGCAGACATTCAGGAACTGAGCTCGGGTCATTCCAGCAGGGGCGTGTGTATTCAAACTTATGGAACTGCGATAATTTGACATTATAAGGACTGAAAAATTACCCTGGTCATAGACTATGAATGAACTTGTTAATATATATAAGTACCTTTTGAAGTTTGAGATGCCGTAAATTAGGGGAATCATTGAGCAAGCGCATAAGTAGATTCAACCACTCTGTCTCACATGTGCATATGCTCAAATGTACAAGGCGGTGGAAGACAGTACCAACAGAATATGCATCCTGCAATACAATACATGATAATTAAGAACAGGTGCAATGTGTTAGTGGCCTAACAGGTAAAAGAATACAAATAACAGCATGTATAGTTAGGCAGATATTACTTTTGAGTTTGGTAAACAGATACATAGACGCTTTGCTGAAGTAAAAGAAGTTAGACTCAGCCCATGTGAACAATGGGCGGCGACAACATCTGCCTTAACAATTTTAGGCATATCTTCAATGACACAAAACCCAACTGCGTCATAAAAAATGTTCACGTACTCCAAAGAAGGAGAATCTATCACAAATCCACCTTCAACTCCTGAAGATGTTGTATCCAAAAATGCACTCTTGAGAGAAGGAACCTTAATTGTTAAAGTAGTTACATTGTCATGGAGACATTTTTCCACAACCAAATCTTAAAGAACATGACAACTGGACAAAAACCTCCTGACAAACTCATCACCTGGGTACTTGACAAATACAAGGCTCAAAGTTTTAAAGGCCGGGAAAGATTTACGCTTGCCTTAAAACAAAAGTTCATCACTTTTAACCTTGGTTTGATCCAAGTCCATGAACTGAGCTCAAAATTATATTCAATAAACTTATAAAACATATATTTTACATAGAATCTTTTCAAGTCTTACACTTATCATCTTCACTTCCAGACACACGCATCTTGTGTTAGGAAATACGCGGTCAAATTTTGCGGAAAACCAGAATTTATGGGAGCGGGAAAACACACACAAAATTGTTAACGGAGTTCGGCCAATGTTGCCTACGTCTCCGGACCTGCTACAGATCTTTTATTATCAACCCAGAAAATTTTACAAACTCTCAACTCACACCCGATCCCCAATACACTCAAGAAATTATTCGTAATTTCTTAAAGAGAAAAAT
>NC_027750.1:6910512-6931511 GCF_000695525.1 Brassica oleracea var. oleracea | reverse complement strand
AACCCAGGAAATTTTACAAACTCTCAACTCACACCCGATCCCAAATATACCCAAGAAATTATTCGTAATTTCTTAAAGAGAAAGATTTTTCTCACAAGAAAGATATTTTTTTTTCTCTCTTGCACTCTCTCTTCTTCTCTTCTCTTGTTCTCTCTTACTTTGTTTTTCTTGTTTGGGATGAATTTCCCCTTCTCCTTCACGCATGTATTTATAGGAGGGGGATTTGTGAGTTGGTGGTGAGTTGGTGTAACAACCAAACTTACCAACCAAAAACCAAAAAAACTTGTTCTTTTTTTTATCAACAAAGAAGGCAATATTGTAGAAACATCCATAAGAGTCACACTCTTTAGTTTCAAGGAAACAAGCATTCTAGAGCCTGTTGTATATAGACTTCTTGGAAGTATGGCTGGAGTTTTACTGGAAGAGCAGTCGATATCGATACACATGTTACGCACACGGCATTTAACTGCAATTGTAATCCATACTCCAATGTCAACAGCAGCAGACTTCTGAGTAAGTATGAAATGCAAAGTTTCTACTGGTGCCTCATGCAGAATCAAAGACCTGTCCACAAAGCTAGAAAACCTTCCAGTATCAATATTTTTATAGCTATCGTCGTAAACAAGTTTTGGCACTGACTTCCAAAGACATTCCCATTGTTTTGACAAAACCATTGTAGCCACAACATCTTTAGTAATAGTCAGTTCTGACAGTATTCTCAAGAGTAGCGCTTCAGGCAAATGACTGATCATATCCACAGGAGTCATCTTCCTCTCTCAAACCCCAAGCTTTCAGATTACACAAATAAAAAAAAACAAGGAATGTGAAATTGTAAGTGTTTTTTTTTCTCGTAAACCAAACAAAAAAAATCATGAGAAACGACACAAGGTCAAACCAAACCCTAGCGTAAGAATATAGTTATGTAGTTTAAATACAAATAAGAGAGTATACAAACACCTAACTGCATCTCATAGTACTGGGAGACATACAGAACTTATATTCTCATGAAAGCATAGCGTTCAGACAAAGAACCGTTAATGTCGTTACCTGGCTCTGAAAATATTATTTGTTTTCGCTTTCGAAGAAGCTCACTAGATTCTTTCACGGGAACCAAACTCAACCGTCGTTGAGCAGGCGAGAGAGGTTTACGATGAGCTAGTAATCTAACGGAAAATTCCTTTCGTATAAAACAATCGAAAAACCCCTAAACCCTTCGTTACCCGTTCAACAAGAAAGAAACCCTAATTCCTGATCTCACTGATTAAAAAAAAAAAATCATAATGGTCTTACCGCTCTTTTATATATACAATAGGTTAACTTTTTGTCTAGTTTTGTCAAATTTCCTTGTACTGTATTAAACATATGATTCCTTCCCATCCCCGTTTTTCTTAAATAAAAATGGATAGTATATATTGACAAGGCATCCCACTAGAAATTAGTTGAAAAGAGAAAAAAAGAATTGCATCGTGGCTTTTCTAATTGATTACAAATTAAATACAAATTGATTGAAAAAATATCACATTCTATCAATTTCCTTATGTGTAAGTGTTGGAAGGCTTGATGGTTAAACTGGTTCAAAATTCATTGAATAATGTGCTTCGAAAACCTTTTAATTTGTAAAGATATTTGCAAATTGCAGAGATGAGGGGGGGAGATGAAACAGCTATCTTTTTTTTTGACAACGAAAAGATGAAACACCTATCTTATGGCAACATTCTCACAAACAAAATGAAGTTCAGATAAATTACTTAAAAGGGTGAAAATGCAATTAAAAAATATGTGACCAACCATTCGACTTTTGCCAGGGTTTTGAAGCTTATAAATATGGCTGTAACTATGTAAGAGTTTGTAACTTACTACTCACATCACGAAAAAATCATCATATAGATGTTTGACTCAATTAGAGTTCTCTTTAATTAGTTTCTTGATTTCTTGAGTCTAACTCGTTTGTTATTCACAACATGTACATTTGAGATGAGTTGGGAGTGATCGAGTTGTATATTAGCCAATTACTAATTTTACCCCCTGATAGTCATAGTTCTAGTGAATCGTAATTCTAAACTATGAATGCTAATTCAAGTGAACAATATCAGGACACGAAAAAAAAACTAAATAGGCTCAAATAAATATATCCATTTAACAAAAAAATGAGAGAAATCATCTAATGTAGAGTTTAAGGGAAACCATTTTTGTCACAATTTTTCTGGTATGTCTGTCTTAAACGCTTCATCAAACGGTGATCATGAAAAATGTCCCTGACTGTAGGAGTCTCACGACCGAAATCAAGCTGACATATTGAAGAACTCCTTGGTGACACTGATAATTCTATTAGCATCTCAAGCTTCTCTACAGGATCAGTAGATTTAGGATAGAAAGTTGCATTCTTCAAACAAGCAGAGTTTCTTATGATGAATTTCGCGACTTTGATCTCTTCTTCTCTTCCTTCGTATTGTGACCATTGAAAAGTTTCAAGACTTGACAATAAACAGCTAGGAACATGAGTAGGTTCGTTCCAGCACGGCCGTGGATTCACAGCCTCACGGAGATGGACCTGACATTCACAAGGATCCATAGTAAGTATAATCAATCCGCTTCAGAATATTAAAAAAGGTTATAAGAGGAAATAAATTTACCTGTTCTAGTTTGAGGACTCTTAGTTTGGGGGAATCTTTGAGAAGACGCATAAGTAGATTCAACCATTCCGGTTCAGATGTACACAGAGTCAATTCTACAAGCCGGTTAAATGCTAATCCTTCAGGATATGCATCCTACATAAGATACATGAGTAAACAAAAGTTTAGTGGGAATGATAGGTCTTTTAAAAGAAAAAAAACATTTAAAGGTTACCTTTGAGGTCATTAAACATAATCTAAGTTGCTGGAGTGATGTAAGAGAAGAAAGAATCTGTTCGGTACGATTACAAGTAACACACATACTTGCCGCATCAATCTTAGGCATATTATGCTCAATACCACAAAATCCTTTCGTATTTACATTAATCCCCATGAGCTCCAAACAAGGAGCATCTATTAAAAACCCGTCAGCATGGATGTCCAATACTTTTTGTAACAATAGGATCTTCAAAGTGGGCACTCTAACTACGAAAAGGTTCACATTGTCACCGGGGCATCGGTCCACGAATAAATTTTCAAGAACAGGACAACCAGCAAAAATCTTGGGGACAAATTCATTATTTGGGTACTTCACTGATAGAAGGCCCAAAATTTTGAGGGATGGGAAGGAAACCGTGGAAGACGAATCCATAAGAACCACATTGTCTAGCCCCAAACTCACAAGCATTGTACAACCTGTATACAAGCTAGTAGGAAGTATAACTGGATTGATAGTTTCAGCAGAACAAGTATCATCAATCTCAATATTCAGGTGACGAGCATGGCGTTTAATAGCGGTTCTAACACAAACTCCAATATCTATAGAACCAGTGTTTTGACCAAGTACGAAAGACAACACTTGTAGAACTGGTGCCTCGTGTAACAGCAAAGAACTGTAAACAAACCGCGAGAAGCTCCTGTCCTCACCATCTGGATAACTGTTATGATCATATTCAAGTGTTGGCACAAACGTATAAAGATACTTCCATCGTTTCGATAAAACCATTGTGGTCACAACTTCTCTTGTTGGTAAATATGACAATATTTCAAAGAGCAACGCATCAGGCAACTCACTTATCCTATCCATATGATCCCACTCCTCTTTGATTATCTTCAAAGTTTTCTTCCTTGGTAGACACGAAAATATTAGGAATTAGCTTTCACTTTAAAACCTAAACCAAAAATTAAAAGGAAACTTCCAAAACTAATCAATTTTCTAAGGAATTCTTCTGCCATATGTTTTGCTTTTAGTGATAACAAGTAGTAAAACTGTTTATCTTTTTTGAATTTCAAATCAATAGGTAATACGAAGATCAGAATAAAATTTCAAAATTAAGAAAATACCTAATGCAGCAAAAGAACATCGCCGGTGATTCTTTGAAAATTTGAACAAAAGCTCTCTCAAGTAGTCAAACTCGTTGTTAACAAGACTATTTATAATTTTTAAAAAGGTAAAAAACTCTTTTCCTAACACACTTAGGATTTGTACAAGCAAAAGTCTGACCTTACTATTTTAATACATTTTTATTTTCCAAGTGTTCATCTATGTATGATGTATGTATTCATTAGGTTAACTACACTGTGAAACACCAATTAATTTTCTGTTTAGTATCTAACCATAATTTAAGAGCCATCTGTATAGTATTCAACAATGCCTAAGAACTCCAACAGAACCCCATTTTTCAGTTTTATTGTCACAAGCGTTTTACAGACTATATCAAGCTCCTCGGAAGTATATATAGCTAGAGTTTCAGTATAAGAAGTATCAATCTCGATATTTATCTCACGCACACAACGATTTAACAGCAGGTGCAACACATGCACCAAGATCTATAGCACCAGAACGTTGTAAAGAAAAACTGTAAAAGCGGAGCCTCGGGCAACAGCAAAGAACTGTTAAGAAACCGCAAGAATCTCACCTTCCTGACACATATAACATCCAAAGAAACTGCCATTGTTTTGACAAAACCATTTTGACACTTCTTTTTGTGTAGGCAGTAACGATAATATCTTTAAGAGCAGTGCATCAGGCAACTCGCTTATCATACTTACGAGCAAACCCCATTACAATCAAACTTACTTCGCATCCACAGACCCGAAAATATAAGAAACAGAGGATTTTGCTGTCAATTCAAATTAGTAAAGATCAGATGATGATTAGACAAAACTTCAAAAATAAGAAAACACTCTTAATCCTTACAATCCCAAAGCTATCAACTTCAACAAACTTCTCTATCCATACCATAAACCCCAAAGACTGAACACTAGGAGCAGTTGATTCGTAGACCAACAGTGGTCGGTTGATTTGGTGAATCTATTACTCGACCAACGTGCGAACTAAATAATGTTTTCTTTGGTCAACTAAAAGCTTTTATAGCTACTTTTACTCTCCAAAAATGGAGTAGGGGTTCCATACGAACGGTAAAAAAGCCAAGACAGTAAAGAAACAGGTTGCTACAACAGCAAAACCACATTTAAAAACATGATAGATAGGAGCAATCTTTGCACAAACACAACACAAAGCATGGAGAAGTCCTCTAAGCTCTAAGCGTTTTTTTAACATTAATAAGATAAGGGATCTAACACAACCCAACTTTGTCTACTGAGCGCAAGTTCAGTCGAATACAAGCTGACATGTAGGTGAACGCCTGAAGGACAAGGACAACTCCCTGAGCATCTCAAGTTTCTTGTCCGAGTCACTGGACTTAGGGGTAATTATAGTTACTTTCTTCAAACAACTTCCGGTTCTTAATATGAATGTAGCTACTTCTTTCTCTTCTTTACTTCCTTGATATCCTACCCATTCAAGAGTTTCTAGACTCGATGACAGACATTCAGGAACTGAGCTCGGGTCATTCCAGCAGGGGCGTGTGCCTTCAATCTCATGGCACTGCGATAGATTTGACATTACAAGGACTGTAAAATACCCTCTGGTCACAGACAATGAATGAATTGAGTGGACGTGTAACTATGTGTACCTTTTGAAATTTGAGATGCCGTAAATTAGGGGAATCATTGAGTAAACGCATAAGTAGATTCAACCACTCTGTCTCACATGTGCATATTCTCAAGTGTACAAGACGGTGGAAGACAGTACCAACGGAATATGCGTCCTGCAATACAATACATAATTAAAGAACAGGTGCTATGTGTTAGTGCCTAACAGGTAAAAGAATACAAATAACAGCATGTATAGTTAGGCATATATTACCTTTGAGTTTGGTAAACAGATAAAGAGACGCTTTGCTGAAGTAAAAGAACTCAGAGTCACACCAGGGGAACTATAAGAGACGACAACATCTGCCTTAACAAGATTAGGCATATCATTCTCAATGACACAAAACCCAACTTTATTATAAAAGATGTCCAAGTACTCCAAAGAAGGAGCATCTATCACAAATCCATCTTCACCTTCTGTAGATCGTCCTGCTGATTTATGCAACAATGCACTCTTGAGAGAAGGAACCTTAACAGTGAAAATGGTCACATTGTCATGGAGGCATTGTTCCACAACCAAATCTTCAAGAACATGACAACTGGACAAAAGCTGCCTAACAAACTCATCACCTGGGTACTTGACAGATACAAGGCTCAAAGTTTTAAGGGTCAAGAAAGAAGGCAAGGAAGAAACATCCATAAGAGTCGCACTCTTTAGTTTCAACGAAACAAGCATTTTAGAGCCTCTATATAAACTCCTTGGAAGTATGGCTGGACAGTCAATATCTATAACCAGGTCACGCACACTGCATTTAACTGCAATTGCAATCCATACTCCAATATCAACCGCAAGAGACTTTTGGGTAAGTTTGAAATGCAAAGTTTCTACCGGTGCCTCGTGCAGAATCAAAGACCTATCCACAAAGCGGGTAAACCTTCCAACATCATCAATATTCCGGTAGCTATCGTCGTATACAAGTTTTGACACTGACTTCCAAAGAGGCTCCCACCGTTTTGACAAAACCATTGTGGCCACAACATCTTTGGCAGTAGGCAGTTCTGACAGTATTCTCAACAGTAGTGCGTCAGGCAAATGACATATCCTATCAACAGGAGGCATCTTCCCCTTTCAAATCCAACACAGATTGCCGTATCAAAGCCCCAGAATCCCCAAACCAGACACCAAAGCCTGAAAAGCATTGGGGAAAAAAAAAAAAAACAAAGGAATGTGAAATTGTAAAGTGTGTTTTCCTCATAAACTAAACAGCAACAAAAAGTCATAAGCAACGACACAACAAGGTCAAAGCAAAGCAACAGTTTCGTAGTTCAAAGACAAATAATAACAGAGTATACAAACACCTAACCGCTTCTCATACTGGCAGACACACTGAACACTTATAATCTCAAGAAAGCATATAAAGTTAAAAGAGAATTGTACAAACCAAAACTTTCTGTCGAACAGTTTCCGTTCACTATTAAACCAAACCTGAAGTAATGAATTGCCGATTACCTTTATACTCTTAATCTATACTCCGATTCCTGGGAAATTATCAGTTCATTTCTCCAGTAAATCCGCTGCTTGAAACACTGTAAACCGAAGATCAGAATATAGAAGACGATGTGGAGTTGGGGTTGATTTATTGTATGAAATGGAAAATGGATCAAACTTCGGCCCATGAGCCCACTTGTGGCCTAAATGTTACTGGGCTATTGAGCATATAGGTCCATAACTTCAGATGGATATGTATAATCTAAAATCATGTCGCTGAAGTAAATCCTATACCCGGTTGATGCTTACTAATGCTGTCGTGACTAAATTCAAACCGTATTAACAATAACTAAACACCTTCTTTCTTTTTTTTTGTTCTAATGAATGTAAAATTTATTCAATCAAAACTTCAATTACATCAGGTGCTTCTGTGTTTCTTTGAATTTAAAGAATCAAAAAATCATGCTAAATAGAAGAAATTTATCCAGCTTCTCCTTGGGTTTCTTGTAACCCAAGCCAGGTCATCAGACCTTCTTCAAAATACTGCTGGCCCATTCCTTTTACTCCAACCAATGAGGCAATGACACTCCAAGAAAGAACAAAAACGAAGCTAGTTGTAGATCTCTGAGATCCAACGTAACATCAGGTAAACAAAAGCCGACACTCGCTAGAAATCCGCTGCGCAGACGCCAACTCTAGCAGCATCTTGTGTTTCTCATTTAAATTGATGGATGCTAAGGATCTAATAGACACTTTCTTTAGCTGTGTGGAGTTCTTTAAGAAATACATCACCGTTTTTTTCTCTGATTCTCTTCCTTGGTAATCAATCCACTCAACAGTTTTCAGACTCGAGATCAAACATTGAGGAACAGAACTTGTTTGCTCCCATTGAGTGATGGAATCTCCGTAACTCATTCTACATTTTTTTATAATATTAACTATCTTTGGAGACACATTTGCTCGAAAAAGCACGAATCTGAGAACTCTGAGTTTAGGTGTATGTCTGAGTATAAGACCACACCAATCTAAAGAGCATGTACAAAGATTCAGAGACACGAGCTGGTCGAAGACTCCTATATGAGATGGATCCTGCAAGTTGCATCATAAGTGAATGGATAATATGTTTTTTTCCGTCTAAACTTCTTTTATTCAATCAAGTCTATCAAAGAAAATAATATAGATAAAAAATATATATTATCACTGATTAAAGCATATAGATTTTACCAGTGGTGGTTGTAAACACAAGGAAAGGTGCTTGGCTGAGGTAAGACAACCCTTAAACTTCTTAGAGTCACCATGTGGAAGCTTGACATTAGCCTTAACGAGGTAGGGCATTTTCACTAATGAACAAAACCAACTAAACTCGCTATAAATAGTTAACGAATTTAAAGAAGGAGCCTTGATCACAAACCCAACATCATCTCCTTGAGCTTGAGAACCCTTTTTGATGTCTATGATGGTTAAACACTGCAGTGAAGGAACAAAGACTGTGAAAGTTTTCACTCTGGCATTGCTGAATCGAGACACGTTCAGTTCTGTAAGGACAGGGCAACCACATAAAAGACTACTAACGATTTCATCACTTAAGAAATCAACAAACAAAAGAATCAAAGCCTTGAGTGACGGGAAACAAATATTGGTCAAAGGAACATCCACAATGATAGCTGCAATTAGGGTTAAAGTCACAAGGGTTTCACATGTATACAGACTCCTAGGCAACCGTAGGGTTGCTGAAAATCTGAAATATAGAAGATTGCGCACACTACGAGAAATTGCAACACGAGTCCATGTATCAATGTCAATGGAAGAACCGTTTTGACCAAGTGAGAGATGCATCGATTCTAAGACAGGAGCCTTGTTTAGTAACAAAAACGTGTGAACTAAACGAGAAGCCCTCTGGGAGTCAGAGTGACCCAGATAGAACAAGAGCTTCGGTACATGTTTCCAAAGATAACACCATCTTTTTGACAAAAGGCTTGTGGTTACAGAAAATTTTGTTGGAACTGATGATAATATTTTCAAGATCAAGTCTTCTGGCAATAAACTGATCCTATCCATTGTTTTCAAGCCCTAAAAATAATGAGAACGCCTACGTTTTCAAAACAAATCACAACAGTATACCAAGAAAGTTGAGAGGAGAGAAAAGAGGGAGGTCTAACTTTTATAGCCTCGTTTTCTTCGCCCCCAAAGAAAAACCAGAAACCCTAATTAAACATTGTGTTAACCTTATTGGGGAGGATCTCAAATTGAGTCAGCCATAAAGTATTGTTATTTTAATATCAATACCATTAAAAGAGGATCATTCTCAAATTATATCCTTAAAGAAAATTGCAGTTTTCTCAAAAATACTCTTATTTTTACAAAGAATTAATAAAATTCATTAATGGCATTTAAGTCTTTTGGTTTTGGGCCTACAGATACACCTAAATGGATCTATAAATAATAGGCCTATATATATATTTAAAATATATATTAATTTTAAATTTAATATAAGTATAAATATATTATGAACAATAAATGAATTAAGAAACATGAAAATATTATTTTCTTAAATATACGTATCAATATTCAAAATAGATCATTTGAATATTATACATATTTTCAATACAAACCAAAATCGTATATCCTACACCATATATCATATACATATTTGAATATCATTTTTCAGTGTATAATGTCATTTTATACATAATATTAATATGGCAATTACGAGTGTTCAAGAATATTTTAAAAACTATCTTAAAATAAATTTTTAAATCTAAAATACAAACACAAACTTATAATAGGTTATTAATAACGAAAATAAACTAATATTGTCATATCAATAAGTTATTTTATATTATCATTTTTTATTTAGATAACATGATAAAATTTTATCAAATTCTAACGAATCACTAATTTATGTAATATTAATAAATATATGAGTAATTTAATCAATTTTTTAAAAAAGTACTATAAGATATTTTGTTATCGGATCAATAGTATCAGATCGCGGGTTAATAGTGAGTTTTTAGGTTTTTACCGGGTTATATCGGATTTTTAATTAACAAATTTTTCATTAAATCCGAACAGGATTATATACAATGTATCGGGTCTATAGGTTCAAACATGAATCTAGGTCAGATATGAAAACAAATTTTAAAACTCAAACATTATTATAGAACAGCTACCATATTTCGAACAAATACCATATTTTGAAGAGAAAAAAAAACAAATGATAAAAACCTAAAAACTCAATTGTTATGGTTCGAAATGAAAAATAATGGTAATTTGTAAATCAGTTTTCGATTAATAAATGAAAAACAAACAAACCCGCGCTTTCTAAGCGCGGGTCAAAATCTAGTATTTCATTAATTTGTTAAAATTTTATTTATTTTAGAAAAGGAAAACAACCTCTAATTTGACAAGTGTATAAGTGGGTAAAAAAGATATCTCAAATTTGAAATATTATAAAGAATATATATATATATATATATATATATTATTTTAAATTCAATAATAGTATCATAATTTATATTAAAAATTAAGTGAAGAATATTCACTATAATTTTAAACAACATATATATACATATATAATGACATTTATATACATATATAAAGATATATACATTCAGAAACTGGCTTTGAAACTATACTAAATATAATTAGATTGCTTATGATTGTGCAGTCTAATATCTGATCAAGAGAGTACAATTTATAAATTTTACCTATGTCAGATATTAGGTTTTGATCTGTAGCAGTATAGCTATATATATATACTTTTTTTGGAAAGATGATCTGTAGCTATATTTTGCGATCGATTGCATGATGTTCGTATGGTTTTGTGTGTAGGAAACGAAAGAAACGACACAGGAGATATGCAAGTTTCCATTCTAGTGGTACATCTCGGTGAGCATAAAACCAAATGTATATTTCCAGCCAAATCCTTAAAACCAAATTCAGTAAAAACCAATATCTTCAATATGATAACTACTAATGACGCTCCAAGAATTAAAACTAATATATGTATATAGTTATATATCTCTGAGATCCGGCATAACTTCAGGTGAAGGAAAACTGACATTTTTTAGAACTCCTCTGCGTAGAGGACAGCTCTTGCAGTATCTTGTATCTCTTTTCCAAATTGGTTGATGGTAAGGCTTTAATAGCCATCTTCTTTAGCTGTCCAGAATTCTCTAGCAAATACATCACCACTTTTTTCTCTGAGTCTCTTCCTTGGTAATCAATCCACTCAACAGTTTCAAGACTCGAGATCAAACATTGAGGAACAGAACTTGATTGCTCCCACTGAATCTGGATATGATGGCAACATTTTTGAATTGGTTGGAATCTGAGAACTCTTATTTTAGGGGTTTGTCTGAGTATAAGACAGAACCAAACTGAACAGCATGTACATAGTACTAGAGACACGAGATGATAGAAGACGCCAATAGGATATGAAAACTGCAAATAGCATCGTCACAAGTTAATGTAACTATTAGTTAAAAAAGAGAGGATAGCAAATGCATAGATTTTTACCGGTGATGGTATTGTACATAAGGAAAGGTGTCTGGCTGAGGTAAGACATTCTAGAAGCTTCTTAGAATCACCAGGTGGAGGAAGCTTGACGTTAGCCTTCACGAGGTTTGGCATATTAACTAATGAACAAACCCAACTTACTTGGCTAACAACCGTTAACGACTTTAAAGAAGGAGCTTTGATCACAAACCCAACATCATTTCCTGGAACTTTATAAGCAAATTTGAAGTCCAAAACTGTTAATCTCAGCAATGAAGGAACCATGATTGTGATATTTTTCACGCTTCCATTGTGTTCTCTAACCACAGTTAGGTCTTCAAGGACAGGGCAACCAGATAGAATCCTAGGAACGATTTCATCGTTTGAAAATTCCACACGTCTAAGCCTCAAAGTCTTGAGTGACGGGAAACAAATTGTCAAAGGAACATCCACAATGACAGCTGAAAACAGGGTTAAACTCACAAGGGTTTGACATGTATACAGACTCCCAGGCAACCGTATTTTTCTCCTTTGGACCGAATGGATAATTGTGAAAACGAAGTTTGCGCACACCACGTTCAACTGCAAAACCAGATTTCAAAATTAAGAAAAATCAGAATAAAATTTCAAAATTAAGAAAATACCTAATGCAGCAAAAGAACATCGCCGGTGATTCTTTGAAAATTTGGACAAAAGCTCTCTCAAGTTGCTAGTCGATCAAAACACGTCACTACAAGAAAACAGCGATATTCTGACGGACATTCCGACGGAAAATGAAATCCTCGGAATATACCGAGGAATTTCCGAGGAAATTCCGACGGAATTCCGACGGACAAAACTAGTTCGTCGGAATTTCCTCGGAATTTTGTAAAATCCCCCAACGGCTCTCCAACGGCTATAATATTTCCTCGGAATTCATCGGTTTTTTCCGAGGAACACAGTTTTCCTCGGAATTTCCTCGGAATTTTGTAAAATCCCCCAACGGCTCTCCAACGGCTATAATATTTCCTCGGAATTCATCGGTTTTTTCCGAGGAACACAGTTTTCCTCGGAATTTCCTCGGAATTTTGTAAAATCCCCCAACGGCTCTCCAACGGCTATAATATTTCCTCGGAATTCATCGGTTTTTTCCGAGGAACACAGTTTTCCTCGGAATTTCCTCGGAATTTTGTAAAATCCCCCAACGGCTCTCCAACGGCTATAATATTTCCTCGGAATTCATCGGTTTTTTCCGAGGAACACAGTTTTCCTCGGAATTTCCTCGGAATTTTGTAAAATCCCCCAACGGCTCTCCAACGGCTATAATATTTCCTCGGAATTCATCGGTTTTTTCCGAGGAACACAGTTTTCCTCGGAATTTCCTCGGAATTTTGTAAAATCCCCCAACGGCTCTCCAACGGCTATAATATTTCCTCGGAATTCATCGGTTTTTTCCGAGGAACACAGTTTTCCTCGGAATTTCCTCGGAATTTTGTAAAATCCCCCAACGGCTCTCCAACGGCTATAATATTTCCTCGGAATTCATCGGTTTTTTCCGAGGAACACAGTTTTCCTCGGAATTTCCTCGGAATTTTGTAAAATCCCCCAACGGCTCTCCAACGGCTATAATATTTCCTCGGAATTCATCGGTTTTTTCCGAGGAACACAGTTTTCCTCGGAATTTCCTCGGAATTTTGTAAAATCCCCCAACGGCTCTCCAACGGCTATAATATTTCCTCGGAATTCATCGGTTTTTTCCGAGGAACACAGTTTTCCTCGGAATTTCCTCGGAATTTTGTAAAATCCCCCAACGGCTCTCCAACGGCTATAATATTTCCTCGGAATTCATCGGTTTTTTCCGAGGAACACAGTTTTCCTCGGAATTTCCTCGGAATTTTGTAAAATCCCCCAACGGCTCTCCAACGGCTATAATATTTCCTCGGAATTCATCGGTTTTTTCCGAGGAACACAGTTTTCCTCGGAATTTCCTCGGAATTTTGTAAAATCCCCCAACGGCTCTCCAACGGCTATAATATTTCCTCGGAATTCATCGGTTTTTTCCGAGGAACACAGTTTTCCTCGGAATTTCCTCGGAATTTTGTAAAATCCCCCAACGGCTCTCCAACGGCTATAATATTTCCTCGGAATTCATCGGTTTTTTCCGAGGAACACAGTTTTCCTCGGAATTTCCTCGGAATTTTGTAAAATCCCCCAACGGCTCTCCAACGGCTATAATATTTCCTCGGAATTCATCGGTTTTTTCCGAGGAACACAGTTTTCCTCGGAATTTCCTCGGAATTTTGTAAAATCCCCCAACGGCTCTCCAACGGCTATAATATTTCCTCGGAATTCATCGGTTTTTTCCGAGGAACACAGTTTTCCTCGGAATTTCCTCGGAATTTTGTAAAATCCCCCAACGGCTCTCCAACGGCTATAATATTTCCTCGGAATTCATCGGTTTTTTCCGAGGAACACAGTTTTCCTCGGAATTTCCTCGGAATTTTGTAAAATCCCCCAACGGCTCTCCAACGGCTATAATATTTCCTCGGAATTCATCGGTTTTTTCCGAGGAACACAGTTTTCCTCGGAATTTCCTCGGAATTTTGTAAAATCCCCCAACGGCTCTCCAACGGCTATAATATTTCCTCGGAATTCATCGGTTTTTTCCGAGGAACACAGTTTTCCTCGGAATTTCCTCGGAATTTTGTAAAATCCCCCAACGGCTCTCCAACGGCTATAATATTTCCTCGGAATTCATCGGTTTTTTCCGAGGAACACAGTTTTCCTCGGAATTTCCTCGGAATTTTGTAAAATCCCCCAACGGCTCTCCAACGGCTATAATATTTCCTCGGAATTCATCGGTTTTTTCCGAGGAACACAGTTTTCCTCGGAATTTCCTCGGAATTTTGTAAAATCCCCCAACGGCTCTCCAACGGCTATAATATTTCCTCGGAATTCATCGGTTTTTTCCGAGGAACACAGTTTTCCTCGGAATTTCCTCGGAATTTTGTAAAATCCCCCAACGGCTCTCCAACGGCTATAATATTTCCTCGGAATTCATCGGTTTTTTCCGAGGAACACAGTTTTCCTCGGAATTTCCTCGGAATTTTGTAAAATCCCCCAACGGCTCTCCAACGGCTATAATATTTCCTCGGAATTCATCGGTTTTTTCCGAGGAACACAGTTTTCCTCGGAATTTCCTCGGAATTTTGTAAAATCCCCCAACGGCTCTCCAACGGCTATAATATTTCCTCGGAATTCATCGGTTTTTTCCGAGGAACACAGTTTTCCTCGGAATTTCCTCGGAATTTTGTAAAATCCCCCAACGGCTCTCCAACGGCTATAATATTTCCTCGGAATTCATCGGTTTTTTCCGAGGAACACAGTTTTCCTCGGAATTTCCTCGGAATTTTGTAAAATCCCCCAACGGCTCTCCAACGGCTATAATATTTCCTCGGAATTCATCGGTTTTTTCCGAGGAACACAGTTTTCCTCGGAATTTCCTCGGAATTTTGTAAAATCCCCCAACGGCTCTCCAACGGCTATAATATTTCCTCGGAATTCATCGGTTTTTTCCGAGGAACACAGTTTTCCTCGGAATTTCCTCGGAATTTTGTAAAATCCCCCAACGGCTCTCCAACGGCTATAATATTTCCTCGGAATTCATCGGTTTTTTCCGAGGAACACAGTTTTCCTCGGAATTTCCTCGGAATTTTGTAAAATCCCCCAACGGCTCTCCAACGGCTATAATATTTCCTCGGAATTCATCGGTTTTTTCCGAGGAACACAGTTTTCCTCGGAATTTCCTCGGAATTTTGTAAAATCCCCCAACGGCTCTCCAACGGCTATAATATTTCCTCGGAATTCATCGGTTTTTTCCGAGGAACACAGTTTTCCTCGGAATTTCCTCGGAATTTTGTAAAATCCCCCAACGGCTCTCCAACGGCTATAATATTTCCTCGGAATTCATCGGTTTTTTCCGAGGAACACAGTTTTCCTCGGAATTTCCTCGGAATTTTGTAAAATCCCCCAACGGCTCTCCAACGGCTATAATATTTCCTCGGAATTCATCGGTTTTTTCCGAGGAACACAGTTTTCCTCGGAATTTCCTCGGAATTTTGTAAAATCCCCCAACGGCTCTCCAACGGCTATAATATTTCCTCGGAATTCATCGGTTTTTTCCGAGGAACACAGTTTTCCTCGGAATTTCCTCGGAATTTTGTAAAATCCCCCAACGGCTCTCCAACGGCTATAATATTTCCTCGGAATTCATCGGTTTTTTCCGAGGAACACAGTTTTCCTCGGAATTTCCTCGGAATTTTGTAAAATCCCCCAACGGCTCTCCAACGGCTATAATATTTCCTCGGAATTCATCGGTTTTTTCCGAGGAACACAGTTTTCCTCGGAATTTCCTCGGAATTTTGTAAAATCCCCCAACGGCTCTCCAACGGCTATAATATTTCCTCGGAATTCATCGGTTTTTTCCGAGGAACACAGTTTTCCTCGGAATTTCCTCGGAATATTCCGTCGGACTGTAGTTTCCTCGGAATTCCGTCGGAAAATTCCGAGGGATTTCAGAGGAAAAAAGAAATTCCGAGGAATTATTTCCGACGACGTGTTTCGTCGGAATTTCGTCGGAATATCATTTCGTCGGAATAACGATATTCCGACGAAATTCCGACAATTTTTTCCCTCAGAATCCTTGATGTTTTCTTGTAGTGCGTGGTTTACAAGACTATTTATAATTTTTAAAAAGGTAGAAAAAAAACTCTTTTTCCTATAACACACTTAGGATTTGTACAAGCATAAGTCTGACCGTACTTTTTGTATCAACAGATAAAAAGAAATATGCATATGCGTATCCTGAATTATCTAAGATAAAGCAAAATATAAACTCAACTTTTACTACAATAACATTTAAAAATTATTTAGAAATTTTATTAATTTTTTTTGGCGTCTAAATTTCTGTATAAAATACATGTCAAATCATATAGTGATACATGACAACTTCTCAAAGTTTGTGATGCAAACTCAATAAATTAATAAAAGATTAAGTGAATTAATTGTATATTTTGAAAATGTCCAAAATAAAGTGACATTTAACAGCCTCTGAGAGATTGTGTTAAGAAAATATTTTATGTGTATAAAGAATAAAATGTTATTATTCAAAATTCAGAATCTGAAATAGAGAAAAAAACATATGTGATGCGAGCTCAATGAATAAAATTAAATAAGTAAACTAGTCATAGATTTTGGAAAAAAAATGTCCAAAAGGAAAGCGATACATGATATTTTCAGAAATTGTGTTCAAAAAGAATTATTTTATTGTATAAAATATAGAGAGAAAGAATCTGAATCCTAATTGAAAAGTCTAGTGTAAACCAAATACAGCATGAATTTGAATTCTGGATATTAAGATATATGTTAACCGAATATTTTGACGACCAAAGATATCTTTAACAAAAAGAAGTTAATGTATTCTGAGAACGTATCAAACTTGATTGTAATGTGTGTATATGTTGTTGAATACAGTAATAGAAAGAAGAAAAGATGAGAAATTGCGAAGGAGTGTTCAGCATGAACAGCTTTCACTTTTTATCATAAAATGTTTAGAAAACAAACCGAAGCATTGACGAGAAGTTGTGACATTTCTTTGAAGAGGATTGTTTCAAATGCAATTGTTTAGCATCAGCCATAGTTAACGTTGAAATTCTGAAAGAGAGTTTGCATTCTCATGATCCTAATGACACAAGTAAGAGGAAGTACTCAGGGGCGGATCTACAGTACCAGGAACGGGGCACGTGCCCCCACTACTTTTTATATTTTAATTAGTTAATAAGGTACTATTTATTTTCGTGGAACAATTGGTAAAGATGCTCTCTGTTACGTTGAGTTCTTATTATAGGTTCGAAGCAATCACCTTGCTTCTTTTCCCTCGTTTTACTTTTATCTCTTGGTGTACAATTAAACGTTTTTTTTGACACGTCTACTATTACAGTATCTTTCTTCACATCAATTATTTAATGAGATTTTTCCTACCTTTTGTCTTATTTTTAATATTTCTTTTTTTGTGTTAGCATATGTATTTGTCTTCCTTTATTTGTGTTTTGATAATTCTTTCTATTATAATTTATTTTTAATTTTTATATTTCAACTTTATAGCACATTTTTAAGTCCATTCTTTAATAATAGACATTAGCAATAGCTAATAAAAAATCCCAATTAATCCATTCATTTTTATTTAATACTTTAGAGTTTAGTTGATATGATGATTAATTAATTATAAGTAGATAATGATATGCTGTTATATATGTGTAAATTTGAAGCCTATATATATATATATTCAAATAAATTTTAATTGTCATATTATGTTATTGTGATTAGTTACATTTGTACAAAAATTATAAAATTATTTTATAAAATCTTTTCTAAGTTGAACAAAAATTAAAGTTTATTATTTTCTTGTACTTTTTAGTTAATTATTAATGATTAATTGTTTACAATATTTTTTAACTATAATTTTATTAAATTTATATGAATTAATTTAATATATTTTAATTATGTGCCCCCATCAAATAAATGGTCTGCATCCGCCGCTGGAAGTACTTGAGGAGTAATAACATGCGAGTCGCATATATTGATCACAATAAAGCCCTTCCATTCAATGCTTATCCAAACTTGTAAAGTTAACGAAAACAATGTAACCACTAACCAATGAGGCAATGACACTCCAAGAAAGAACAAAAACGAAGCTAGTTGTAGATCTCTGAGATCCAACGTAACATCAGGTAAACAAAAGCCGACACTCGCTAGAAATCCGCTGCGCAGACGCCAACTCTAGCAGCATCTTGTGTTTCTCATTTAAATTGATGGATGCTAAGGATCTAATAGACACTTTCTTTAGCTGTGTGGAGTTCTTTAAGAAATACATCACCGTTTTTTTCTCTGATTCTCTTCCTTGGTAATCAATCCACTCAACAGTTTTCAGACTCGAGATCAAACATTGAGGAACATGACTTGTTTGCTCCCATTGAGTGATGGAATCTCCGTAACTCATTCTACATTTTTTTATAATATTAACTATCTTTGGAGACACATTTGCTCGAAAAAGCACGAATCTGAGAACTCTGAGTTTAGGTGTATGTCTGAGTATAAGACCACACCAATCTAAAGAGCATGTACAAAGATTCAGAGACACGAGCTGGTCGAAGACTCCTATATGAGATGGATCCTGCAAGTTGCATCATAAGTGAATGGATAATATGTTTTTTTCCGTCTAAACTTCTTTTATTCAATCAAGTCTATCAAAGAAAATAATATAGATAAAAAATATATATTATCACTGATTAAAGCATATAGATTTTACCAGTGGTGGTTGTAAACACAAGGAAAGGTGCTTGGCTGAGGTAAGACAACCCTTAAACTTCTTAGAGTCACCATGTGGAAGCTTGACATTAGCCTTAACGAGGTAGGGCATTTTCACTAATGAACAAAACCAACTAAACTCGCTATAAATAGTTAACGAATTTAAAGAAGGAGCCTTGATCACAAACCCAACATCATCTCCTTGAGCTTGAGAACCCTTTTTGATGTCTATGATGGTTAAACACTGCAGTGAAGGAACAAAGACTGTGAAAGTTTTCACTCTGGCATTGCTGAATCGAGACACGTTCAGTTCTGTAAGGACAGGGCAACCACATAAAAGACTACTAACGATTTCATCACTTAAGAAATCAACAAACAAAAGAATCAAAGCCTTGAGTGACGGGAAACAAATATTGGTCAAAGGAACATCCACAATGATAGCTGCAATTAGGGTTAAAGTCACAAGGGTTTCACATGTATACAGACTCCTAGGCAACCGTAGGGTTGCTGAAAATCTGAAATATAGAAGATTGCGCACACTACGAGAAATTGCAACACGAGTCCATGTATCAATGTCAATGGAAGAACCGTTTTGACCAAGTGAGAGATGCATCGATTCTAAGACAGGAGCCTTGTTTAGTAACAAAAACGTGTGAACTAAACGAGAAGCCCTCTGGGAGTCAGAGTGACCCAGATAGAACAAGAGCTTCGGTACATGTTTCCAAAGATAACACCATCTTTTTGACAAAAGGCTTGTGGTTACAGAAAATTTTGTTGGAACTGATGATAATATTTTCAAGATCAAGTCTTCTGGCAATAAACTGATCCTATCCATTGTTTTCAAGCCCTAAAAATAATGAGAACGCCTACGTTTTCAAAACAAATCACAACAGTATACCAAGAAAGTTGAGAGGAGAGAAAAGAGGGAGGTCTAACTTTTATAGCCTCGTTTTCTTCGCCCCCAAAGAAAAACCAGAAACCCTAATTAAACATTGTGTTAACCTTATTGGGGAGGATCTCAAATTGAGTCAGCCATAAAGTATTGTTATTTTAATATCAATACCATTAAAAGAGGATCATTCTCAAATTATATCCTTAAAGAAAATTGCAGTTTTCTCAAAAATACTCTTATTTTTACAAAGAATTAATAAAATTCATTAATGGCATTTAAGTCTTTTGGTTTTGGGCCTACAGATACACCTAAATGGATCTATAAATAATAGGCCTATATATATATTTAAAATATATATTAATTTTAAATTTAATATAAGTATAAATATATTATGAACAATAAATGAATTAAGAAACATGAAAATATTATTTTCTTAAATATACGTATCAATATTCAAAATAGATCATTTGAATATTATACATATTTTCAATACAAACCAAAATCGTATATCCTACACCATATATCATATACATATTTGAATATCATTTTTCAGTGTATAATGTCATTTTATACATAATATTAATATGGCAATTACGAGTGTTCAAGAATATTTTAAAAACTATCTTAAAATAAATTTTTAAATCTAAAATACAAACACAAACTTATAATAGGTTATTAATAACGAAAATAAACTAATATTGTCATATCAATAAGTTATTTTATATTATCATTTTTTATTTAGATAACATGATAAAATTTTATCAAATTCTAAGGAATCACTAATTTATGTAATATTAATAAATATATGAGTAATTTAATCAATTTTTTAAAAAAGTACTATAAGATATTTTGTTATCGGATCAATAGTATCAGATCGCGGGTTAATAGTGAGTTTTTAGGTTTTTACCGGGTTATATCGGATTTTTAATTAACAAATTTTTCATTAAATCCGAACAGGATTATATACAATGTATCGGGTCTATAGGTTCAAACATGAATCTAGGTCAGATATGAAAACAAATTTTAAAACTCAAACATTATTATAGAACAGCTACCATATTTCGAACAAATACCATATTTTGAAGAGAAAAAAAACAAATGATAAAAACCTAAAAACTCAATTGTTATGGTTCGAAATGAAAAATAATGGTAATTTGTAAATCAGTTTTCGATTAATAAATGAAAAACAAACAAACCCGCGCTTTCTAAGCGCGGGTCAAAATCTAGT
>NC_027750.1:6892303-6908991 GCF_000695525.1 Brassica oleracea var. oleracea | reverse complement strand
ATATATATATATATATATATATATATTATTTTAAATTCAATAATAGTATCATAATTTATATTAAAAATTAAGTGAAGAATATTCACTATAATTTTAAACAACATATATATACATATATAATGACATTTATATACATATATAAAGATATATACATTCAGAAACTGGCTTTGAAACTATACTAAATATAATTAGATTGCTTATGATTGTGCAGTCTAATATCTGATCAAGAGAGTACAATTTATAAATTTTACCTATGTCAGATATTAGGTTTTGATCTGTAGCAGTATAGCTATATATATATACTTTTTTTGGAAAGATGATCTGTAGCTATATTTTGCGATCGATTGCATGATGTTCGTATGGTTTTGTGTGTAGGAAACGAAAGAAACGACACAGGAGATATGCAAGTTTCCATTCTAGTGGTACATCTCGGTGAGCATAAAACCAAATGTATATTTCCAGCCAAATCCTTAAAACCAAATTCAGTAAAAACCAATATCTTCAATATGATAACTACTAATGACGCTCCAAGAATTAAAACTAATATATGTATATAGTTATATATCTCTGAGATCCGGCATAACTTCAGGTGAAGGAAAACTGACATTTTTTAGAACTCCTCTGCGTAGAGGACAGCTCTTGCAGTATCTTGTATCTCTTTTCCAAATTGGTTGATGGTAAGGCTTTAATAGCCATCTTCTTTAGCTGTCCAGAATTCTCTAGCAAATACATCACCACTTTTTTCTCTGAGTCTCTTCCTTGGTAATCAATCCACTCAACAGTTTTCAGACTCGAGATCAAACATTGAGGAACAGAACTTGTTTGCTCCCACTGAATCTGAACATAATCGAAACATCTCTCAATTGGTTGGAATCTGAGAACTCTGAGTTTAGGGGTTTGTCGGAGTATAAGACAGAACCAAACTGAACAGCATGTACATAGTACTAGAGACACGAGATGATAGAAGACGCCAATAGGATATGAAAACTGCAAATGGCATCATCATCACAAGTTAATGTAACTATCAGTTAAAAAAGAGAGAATATATATATATATATATATATATATGATCACAAAAATGCATAGATTGTTACCGTTGATGGTATTGCACATAAGGAAAGGTGTTTAGCTGAGGTAAGAAATTGTAGAAGCTTCTTAGAATCACCAGGTGAAGAAAGCTTGATGTTAGCCTTCACGAGGCTTGGCATATTCACTAGTGAACAACTTACTTGGCTGACAACAGTTAGCGACGTTAAAGAAGGAGCTGTGATCACTAACCCAATATCATCTCCTGGAACTTGAGAACCAGATTTCAAGTCCCAAACTGCTAATCTCAGCAATGAAGGAATCATGATTGTGAAGGTTTTCATGTTTCCATTGTTTACTCTAGTTATAGCTAGGTCTTCAAGAACAGGGCAACCAGATAGAATCCTAGGAACGATTTCATCGTTTGAAAATTCCACATGTCTAAGCCTCAAAGCCTTGAGTGACGGGAAACAAATTGTCAAAGGAACATCCACAATGACAGCTGAAAACAGGGTTAAACTCACAAGGGTTTGACATGTATACAGACTCCCAGGCAACCGTATGGCCTCCTCTGGACCGAATAGATAATTGTGAAAACGAAGTTTGCGCACACCACGTTCAACTGCAACTCTAAACCAGATTTCAATATCTGTAGGACGATGATTTTGGGAAAGTCTGACATGCATGGTTTGTAGGACAGGAGCCTTGTGTAATAGCAAAAAGTTATGAACAAAAGGGGAAGCTCGTGGAGCATAATACTCAAGCTTCGGCACATGTTTCCAAACATCACGCCAACGTTTTGACAAAAGGCTTGTGGTTATAGCAACTTCTGTTCGAGGGAATGACAATATCTTCAAGATCAAATCATCTGGCAATGGACTGATCCTATCCATTATTGTATAAGAAACCCTTCAATAGACCCCAAAAAAGTTAGTCTCGGTTGATCTTGTTGTCTTGCTTTTGTCAAGCCCGTCGGCCGTCGCAATCTCGCAGTCAGAGAAACTAAAGTATATAAACCCTAGCAAAGATTAAAACCAATAACGCGTACTATAGTCTAAAATTCAAACCAATAAACCATAACATTATTGATTTAGGATACTTTATATCAAGAGTTTTGGTGATTTTCCATTACTGATTACTTTTGAAATTTTACTTTTATATTTAATTTAATAATTTTATAAATTTGGATTATGAGTTTTAAGCTTAAGTTCTTGGATAAGTTTTTTTTTAAGAGGTGTTAAAAAGAAGAGTTTTAAGATTTGATTTTTAAATTATAGAATTATGAATTAAAAATTACATCAAAAAAGATAAAAAAATATTTTATTTTTGTAAATATATATAATTTTTTGATTGACTAATAAAAAAATATGATTTTTTCTAACAATTGACATTGATACTTATTATTATTACATATATATATATATATATATAGAGAGAAAAATAAAATATGAAGAATTTATATTGATAATATAATAATTGTGATTTTATGGTTAGATTTTAACATTTAACTATCAAATATATATTTTGTAAATTAAACTATGTTTATTTTGGATATTTAGTTATATGTCTACTTTTTTTTTAAAGTCCCACAGAAAAGTAAATTACACCCACCCTCAAGATCATTGGGCCCAACTTGTTGGAAATTTAACAAATAAGCATAATGGATCTCTCACAGAAGGATCTCGAAACCCTATTATGTGTGGCCTATATAAACATAACTTCTCCCACTCATTACTTCGCATCTTCTCTACTGTCTCTCTCTTTATTGCGTCTCATTAGATAAACCCTAGATCTCCCCGATAAGCAGCAACAATGGCCGACGCCGAGACTTTTGCCTTCCAGGCCGAGATCAACCAGTTGCTCTCGCTCATCATCAACACCTTCTACAGCAACAAGGAGATCTTCCTTCGTGAGCTCATCAGCAACTCCTCCGATGTAAGTCTCTTTTGCTTTCTCCTTGATCGATCTGTAGATTAGGTTTGATTACTGTTGTTGTTGTATCCGATTTGAAAATTGAAGTAGGGAGCTCTATGATATTCAAATCGGTCTTCTTAGATTTAGATTTAGTTTCGTCTTTTATGAGATAAACAGATTTTATATGCATTCGGTTTGTTTGTATACGTTCTCTGTTTTTATTACTCAATAGTTTTTGAATGAAATAAGTAACTCGGATGTATAGTTTTGGATTGATTCTACGAGATAGGTTGAGTTTCTTTCTATGCGTTTGTATACGTTCTTGCGTTTGTTACTTAATGGTTTTGATCTCGTGCAACAGGCCTTGGACAAGATTAGGTTCGAGTCCTTGACCGATAAGAGCAAGCTCGATGGCCAGCCTGAGCTCTTCATCCACATCATTCCCGACAAGACTAACAACACCTTGACCATCATCGATAGTGGTATCGGTATGACCAAGGCTGATTTGGTCAACAACCTTGGAACCATTGCGAGGTCTGGCACCAAGGAGTTCATGGAGGCTTTGGCTGCTGGTGCTGATGTTAGCATGATTGGTCAGTTTGGTGTTGGTTTCTACTCTGCTTACTTGGTTGCTGACAAGGTCATTGTAACCACCAAACACAATGATGACGAGCAGTACGTGTGGGAGTCTCAGGCTGGTGGGTCTTTCACCGTGACCAGAGACACCTCTGGAGAGAGTCTTGGTAGGGGTACGAAGATGGTCCTTCACCTCAAGGAGGACCAGTTGGAGTACCTTGAGGAGAGGAGGCTTAAGGATTTGGTCAAGAAGCACTCTGAGTTCATCAGCTACCCGATCTCCCTTTGGATTGAGAAGACTATTGAGAAGGAGATTTCTGATGACGAGGATGAGGAAGAGAAGAAGGACGAGGAAGGCAAGGTCGAGGAGGTAGATGAGGAGAAGGAAAAGGAGGAGAAGAAAAAGAAGAAGATTAAGGAGGTTTCTCACGAGTGGGACTTGGTTAACAAGCAGAAGCCTATCTGGATGAGGAAGCCTGAGGAGATCACCAAGGAGGAGTACGCTACCTTCTACAAGAGTCTCAGCAACGATTGGGAAGAACACTTGGCCGTGAAGCACTTCTCGGTTGAAGGACAGCTCGAGTTCAAGGCTGTTCTATTTGTTCCCAAGAGGGCACCTTTTGATCTTTTTGACACCAAGAAGAAGCCCAACAACATCAAGCTCTACGTCCGTCGTGTCTTCATCATGGACAACTGTGAGGACATCATTCCCGAGTGGCTAGGCTTTGTCAAGGGTATTGTCGACTCTGAAGATCTTCCTCTGAACATCTCGAGAGAGACGTTGCAGCAGAACAAGATCCTTAAGGTCATCCGCAAGAACCTGGTGAAGAAGTGCCTTGAGCTCTTCTTTGAGGTTGCTGAGAACAAGGAGGACTACAATAAGTTCTACGAAGCTTTCTCTAAGAATTTGAAGCTCGGTATCCACGAGGACTCTCAGAACAGAACCAAGATCGCCGAGTTGCTCCGTTACCACTCGACCAAGAGCGGCGATGAGTTGACCAGTCTCAAGGACTACGTGACAAGGATGAAGGAAGGTCAGGAGGATATCTTTTACATCACCGGTGAGAGCAAGAAGGCTGTGGAGAACTCTCCATTCCTCGAGAAGCTCAAGAAGAAAGGGTTTGAGGTTCTCTACATGGTTGATGCCATCGATGAGTATGCCATTGGGCAACTCAAGGAATTTGAGGGAAAGAAGCTCGTCTCTGCAACCAAAGAAGGTTTGAAACTGGGAGAGTCAGAGGACGAGAAGAAGAAAAAGGAAGAGCTCAAGGAGAAGTTCGAAGGACTTTGCAAAGTCATCAAGGATGTTCTTGGAGACAAGGTCGAGAAGGTCATTGTCTCTGACCGTGTTGTGGACTCACCATGCTGCCTCGTTACCGGTGAATACGGCTGGACCGCAAACATGGAGAGGATCATGAAAGCGCAGGCTTTGAGGGACAGCAGCATGGCTGGCTACATGTCTTCCAAGAAGACAATGGAGATCAATCCCGAGAATGCGATCATGGACGAGCTGAGGAAGAGAGCTGAGGCCGACAAGAATGACAAGTCTGTGAAAGATCTTGTTCTCCTCCTCTTTGAGACTGCTCTTCTCACTTCTGGATTCAGCCTAGACGAGCCAAACACTTTCGGGAGCAGAATCCACAGGATGTTGAAGCTGGGATTGAGCATTGACGAGGATGATGCAGTCGAAGCTGATGCAGAGATGCCCCCGCTTGAGGATGATGCCGATGCTGAAGGCAGCAAGATGGAGGAGGTCGACTAAAAACTGCTGTCTGCAGCTAATGATTTTTCTTGGCTTTTCTGTTGTCGCGTTCTGTCCTTAAAACTATTTCTTCTGGTTTTTGCCTTTTTTTATCTTCTAGAGTATTATAACCTGTGTTGGTTTTTCCCCGAACTTATTTTCTGTTTGCTTATAAGAAACTTTGCAGTGTTTCTAGCAATATCCAGACCGCCTTGTGCAGGGTTAATAGTACCCAAATCTTGATTATATTTTGCGAATTAGATATTGTATAAGCGGAAGAAACTACGCTTGGACAAGATATAAAGTAACCCAAGTCTTGGTTTCATGAGACACAAGTAAAGTAGGAGGTTATGAGTCTTGTGATCAAAAAGAGAACGAGAGAGCTAGAAGAATGATTCAATTTGTCAAAAAGTAAAAAAAAATGTCGCCAACTTCCAAGTGCTACAGAACCACTAAAACATCCAACCAGTTTCATTAAAGCTTTCTTTGCGTCAAATGCAAGTACTACGGTTTTAGTAATAGCAGCGCATTACTAAACAGAGGATGATCAGCTAGCTAGGTTCGGGTCCATAAGCAGAACGTCCTCTGAACACTGTGGGAATTGCCTTGACAGTATCTACTCCGTGTTAGATAATGGCAAGAACACCTAAAAGCTTGCAGCAAGTCGAGTATAAACTCAACATTATCTACCCGTGGTAAAAAGCCTGACACTTTCGCACTCTTATATTTCAGGCTCAAAGTTCTTTGACCATCTCTTTGAAGTTGTAATCTTTATCCATAATGAAAACTCAGATGGATTACAAATTTCCGAAAAGAAAAGATGAAAACTCTGGCTCACAAACCATGTTCTTTTTTTATCTGCAAATTAGATTCCTTCTCATACATTCTATAACAAGAAGAAAAGAATCAAGATGCATAGTGTTCCAGCCAAATCCTCAAAAGGGACTACGGTACAACCAATATTATCACCTAGAGTGTAAGAGAAATAAAATAGATATAACAACATATAACAGCTTTCCAACACTATCTAACTTTCATACCAATTACTTCTAGGTTCACGTTCAGACAGAAGCTGACATAACTTTGAAGCCCTATGGAAAGAACGCCACTCAGTGAATATATGAGGTTCATCTTCACAATCCAAATCCCACATAGATATTTTCGCACTCTTCAACCGTTTTGCATGTCTTAGGATGTAAGCCACCATTTTCTTCTCTTCCCGGCACCCATTGTAAAAGTTCCATCCAAAAGTATTGAGATGGAGCAACAAACACTCAGGAACCGAACTCAGTTTTCCCCAAGGATATTCAATGTGCTTTGCATAAACAAATCTATGTGGTTTACACTAACATCACAAAAAGAATGTTTTAGATCATTAATTAAAGGAGCTTGAAAACTGAATGGGTTGAGTTTAAATGTATACCTTGTTGAGCTTGAGAACTTTTAGCTTAGGAGAACTTTCAAGCATCCAATTAAGTAGCTCACACCACTTCTCCACACTTGAGCATAGCTCTAGATGAACAAGCTGGTTAAACTCAACACGATGTTGAATCTGCACAGAGAAACCAACTAAAACATAATGAGCACAGGAGCAAATAATTAATACGAATTTAAATCACAATAATACACTGGTTCTTTTATAGTTTTGCTTACCATTGAGGTGGTTAAACATAAAGAGAGAGACGTTTAACCGATGTAAAAGATGTCATTAGCATCTCAGGATTTTTGTAAACAACACTAACATTTGCCACAACCATATCCGGCATGTTCTCGCTCAGAAACAAGAGACCAGAATCACATTTATCTACAACGTTCAAGTACCTCAGAGAGGGAGTCTTTATCACAACTTTCACGTCGGAATCGTTTCCCTCTAGATACGTATCAAGAATAGACAATCTCTGCAAGGAAGGCACTTCCAGATAGAAACAAGGCGGAGAGACGTTCTCACTTTTGTCCAAAACGAACTCTTCAAGTACAGGACAGCCACCAGATAAAAGCCTACGTGCAGATTCTTCGTTTCGAAACTCTACACACAGCAAGTGCAGAGTTTTCAAGGAGGGGAGACAAACATCTTCAGGAACATCGAGAACAATGGAGTTGCCAAGTTTCAAGACCTCGAGGTTGTTATACGTATAAAGACAACTCGGCAAAAATATATCATCATCATCGGTATAACAGTGAATCTTGAGTTTACGAACACGGCGAGCCACTGCGATTTTGATCCATATCGTGATATCATCGGTGGTGGAATGCCAACCAAGTCTGAGCTTTAAAGTTTCCAGAACACAGGAGACTTGTGCAAAACCATAAACAAGTAAACATGTTGTCGAAACTTGGCGTAATCGTCCTTAGAGCTTTCGAAATCGTTTTGAAAGTAAAGAGCTGGAACCATCGTCCAAAGAAACTTCCACCGCTTGGACAGTAGCATAGTGGAAACGACATCTTTGGTAGGAAGTGATGACAGGATCTTCAACAGTAGATCATCGGACAGTCTACTAATCATGTCCATCTGTAACCCTAAACAATGGCAGAATCAGATGGAGAGAGAGAGAGAGAGAGACGAGATTATGTCCCCAAAACGTTATTATGGGCCCATATTAAATTATAAAACACTAAATTAACCGAAATTAAATAAAACCAGTGGGCTGAAACTGGGAGAAAGAAGTTTTTTTTCTAAGAAAGGCCCACAATAGCATTGTCAAGCAAGGGAGAACGATGCCGTATTTGGTGCTTCGCACGTGTCAAAAAAATGATTACAGCAATCTCGCTCTCGTACGTGTAGAATAGAGTTGGTGGAGTTTTTTAGGGTTTTAAGTTCAAGAGACTTCCAAATTAACGGCTCAGATTCAATCAGAATCCTTGAAGACGCGATCGTCGAAGAACTGCACACACTTCGATTCGACTAGAGTGTGTACTATATAAGTAACTTCTACAATTGCATAACCCTCCTTTTGCTAAAACCCTTGACCCATCCTCCCTCTCTCGATCAATTCTCAGTAAGTGTTGAAGTTGTAATCGTCTTTTGATTTTTCAATAACTATTTGCTCGAGTGTTAGTTAGGTAGAAAGTTGTTTGCTTTCAGATACCCTTTTTCGTTTTTGCTCTTCGATGATTACAAAGTTTGGATCTTTTAACGCTTTCTTAGATCACTGAATCGTAAAGTTATCATTTTTTTATTATTGTTTGAGTTTCGCAGAGAAAGTGGAATCATGGCTTCAACCTTCAGCGCAACGTCTTCAATGGGCTCATCCTTAGCTCCTCCTGCGAGCAGATTATCATCTCTCGTCTCATCAAACTCTTTTGGAAAGAGTCAAGCTTTTGCTCAGAGGAAAGCGAGGTTCCCCAAGATCTACGCGGCTAAGCAGTTGCATTTCAATAAAGACGGCACTGCCATTAGGAAGCTTCAAGTGAGAGTCTCCCTAATGATGATTAATACTTTTCGATTTTCACCAGCTGTTTTGCTTTTTTTTCTAATGAGTCTCGTTTTCCTTGTGTTAAGGCTGGTGTGAACAAGCTCGCGGATCTAGTTGGAGTCACTCTAGGTCCTAAAGGCAGGAACGTTGTTCTCGAGAGCAAGTACGGCTCTCCAAGAATCGTTAACGACGGTGTTACAGTCGCTAGAGAGGTAATGATTAGTAGAGCTAGTAGCCTTTGGTTTTGTTGATTTTAAGATTCTTATGTTTCTGTTAAAGGTTGAGCTTGAGGATCCAGTTGAGAACATTGGTGCTAAGCTAGTGAGGCAAGCTGCTTCCAAGACCAATGACTTAGCCGGTGACGGAACGACCACTTCCGTTGTTCTTGCGCAAGGTCTCATCACTGAAGGTGTAAAGGTGGTGGCTGCTGGTGCAAACCCGGTGTTGATCACCAGAGGAATCGAGAAAACCACAAAAGCTCTTGTTGCCGAGTTAAAGAAGATGTCAAAAGAGGTACTGTATTATTACACTAATCAAATTTTCGTGTTCATTGCTCTGTTTCATTATCATTAGAATGATTGTTATGTTTTTGGGTTGCAGGTGGAAGATAGTGAGCTTGCAGATGTGGCAGCAGTTAGTGCAGGAAACAACTACGAAGTAGGCAACATGATTGCGGAAGCAATGGCTAAAGTTGGACGCAAAGGTGTGGTCACTCTCGAAGAAGGCAAAAGCGCTGAGAACAGTCTCTACGTCGTTGAAGGGATGCAGTTTGACCGTGGCTACATTTCTCCTTACTTTGTCACTGACAGTGAGAAGATGTGCGCAGAATACGAGAACTGCAAGGTATAATTACTCTTTATTAGTTAAGCTGATAAGGAAAATCTTATTTTGAAACTATCTCTTTGTTCTTGATTGGTGCAGATGTTTCTTGTTGACAAGAAAATAACGAACGCTAGAGACATTATCAGTATCCTGGAAGATGCTATCAAAGGTGGTTACCCGCTTCTGATCATTGCTGAAGATATCGAGCAAGAGGCGTTGGCGACTCTTGTTGTTAATAAGCTTCGTGGTACTATCAAAGTTGCTGCTCTGAAAGCTCCCGGATTTGGAGAGAGGAAGAGTCAGTACCTTGATGACATTGCTGCTCTTACAGGAGGTGAGACCAAAAATTACTAAACCTTTCACTAATGTTTAGTTCTAAAGTTGCGGTGTTTGTTTTTCTCTTTGTAGCTACTGTGATTAGGGAAGAAGTTGGACTACAGCTGGAGAAAGTTGGAGCAGAAGTTTTGGGTAATGCTGGTAAAGTGGTTCTCACAAAAGACACTACGACCATAGTTGGTGATGGAAGTACTGAAGAGGTTGTGAAGAAGAGAGTTGAACAGATCAAGAATCTTATCGAGGTATATATCTCAAAAGCAATGAAGTTCTGTCGCTTGTTTGTTTGTTTTGTTAATTCAAGTCTCTGGGTTTGTGTAGGCTGCTGAGCAAGATTATGAGAAGGAAAAGCTTAATGAGAGAATCGCTAAATTATCAGGCGGTGTTGCTGTGATTCAGGTGAGATTACTAGGAAGTGATTCACATTGGTACAACAAAACGCGTAACTACACCAATGGTTTAACATGTCTTTAGGTTGGAGCACAAACTGAGACAGAGCTTAAGGAGAAGAAACTGAGAGTTGAAGATGCTCTTAATGCTACAAAGGTAACATTATAAACTATAAGCAAAGAAACTTTAAATGCTTCATTTTGTGAGATTAATTTATTGAACCTTTTAATAAATTAGGCGGCTGTGGAAGAAGGTATTGTTGTTGGAGGTGGATGCACTCTGCTAAGACTTGCATCCAAAGTGGATGCTATTAAAGAGAGTCTAGCAAATGATGAAGAAAAGGTTAGTCTATACGAGTTTAACAGTGTTAGTGGACTCTCGGATCATAACTCTGTTTATTTGGGTATCATTATAACCTTCAGGTTGGAGCTGACATTGTTAAGAAAGCATTGAGCTACCCATTGAAGTTAATCGCCAAGAATGCTGGTGTTAATGGCAGTGTTGTCAGCGAAAAGGTAATCAACAATATGAAGGTTTGCAAGTTTTGAGTCTTCGGTATAGAGAGACTTAAGTGAATGGTGGCTGTTTTTTTGGTTGACAGGTACTCTCTAGCGACGACCCAAAGCATGGTTACAACGCTGCAACAGGCAAATACGAAGATCTGATGGCTGCAGGAATCATTGATCCAACCAAAGTGAGAAAAGATCTTTTATATTCTCATAGACTGAAACTTTCTGTTTCGCATTGCTAATCAAGTGTTTTGTTTGTTGTTGTTAAAGGTTGTGAGATGTTGCTTAGAGCATGCTTCATCAGTGGCTAAGACATTCTTGATGTCTGATTGTGTGGTTGTGGAGATCAATGAGCCTGAATCAGCAGCTCCTGCTGGTAACCCTATGGGCAACTCAGGTTTGTCTTTTAAGTTTTTTTTTTTCTTGAATCCTCTTAAATATCACTGTATCAGCGAATAATATGCAACTTTTTTTTTTTCTGATTCTCTGTTGATATTCAGGTTATGGCTTCTAAGTTATCAATGAGAGAATAGAGGAAGCAAAAGCTACGGCCAAGTTCTTTAGTTATTAAATCTGAAACGTCTTTGAACTGATGTAAACAACTTCATTTTCAAACTCAACAGTCGCAGAGTGGTGTGATTCATATCTTTTAGTAGCCTTTTTGGGTTTGTTCACAATCAGTTTTACAAACCTAAGGAGAAGAGTATTATTGATTAGAACACACAACTTTTAGAGTAATTTCAAAAGTTAGTGGGACTCGTATCTTTCATGACCTACAGCTTGGGGGTTTCTTCGTAATATTTTATGACATCACAACTTAGAATTTGGAAGTTGACAGCAAGTTCAAACAAAAGAGAGCTAATTTTAGTTGTCTTCCTTCCTTGAAGCTTCTTTTTGCTATTTTGGTTTATTATTTAATCTAGCAACACGAATTTACAGATGAGAAAAAAATTCTTACACCTTTATGAGTATTTTCAAAGTCAATCTGACTTCAAAAGTTGCAAGTGGGTTCCACTGTGATTAATATCCTTCAACGCGGCCATCTAGCTGCTGTTCGGAGATTGACCACAGCGATTATGCTCAAATCGGCGTTGATCCGCGTAAGACCGCCTAATTTCCGCGTTGACTGCTTAATTTCCGCGTTGACCGCCTAATTTCCACCTAATCCCGCGTTGACCGCCTAAGTTTTTTTTTTCGTCCGTATAAGTTAAAACACGGTTGATTATTTTTTACTCATTATTGACAGATTTTGTGTAATTATTCATTACTAAATAATTATAATTAGCTATCAAACCCAAAACAAACACATATATATTACATTTAAAGATTTTTTTCGTACCAAACCCACCATTTACGAATCAAAAAGAGACTGTTTAAAATTATATATAAAAAATATATAATTATATCTAAGAGCATGTTTATTTGGATAACCTTTAAGTGGGTTCTTAGTTAATATTTAAATATTAAAATTAAGTTAAGATATTATGTTAAGAAACACCTAATTTTAGTCCTCCAATGGTAGTTTCCAATGGTAGTTTTTCAAGGTAAGGGTTCTTAAAAAAAAATGTGATGAAAGAAATGTTTAAAATTGTTGATTGTGATTGATAAATAAAAGGAAGAACATGAAAGAGAACAAGAGTTTGTGATGAAAGAAATGTTTCAGATTGTGGTTTGTGATTGAAAACAATGCTTTGAATACATTATTTATAAAGATTTTGTGACTTAACACTTCATCACAAATACATCCCGTGATACAATACAACATGTTCACAACAAGACTACAAGCATGTGACTCTACATTTCACCACAAATATATCCCGTCGTACACAACATAACAACAAGACTACAAGCACTGCACCTAACCTACTGAGCAGCCAATGAAGAAAGATTTAGCAAAGATCTTCAGAACTCTTTCAAAACATAACAACAAATCCTTGATGATGGTGAGGATCATACCTTGGTTTCTTCCACCTTATAATCATCAAGCCATGGTTTGTGAGTTTTGCAGAGAATCATAAAATTAGAAGTTTTGGTTTGTGGGTTTGTGCAGAGTATTGTGAATCGTGATCTTAGGTATGTAACGGCGTCGTTGCTTCCGCTCCTTTCTGCTTTTGTCGCAGACTCTTTTCTAGGTCGTCTCCGTACAACCCTCTGCTCCAGAGCTATCTCTCTATCAACCACAATGGAAACAAGGTAGTAGGCGTGGTAAGTGTGGTTCCATTGCTCTATAAACCTTGAAACTTCGTGGTAAGTGTGGTTCCATTGCTCTAGAGGTCCCTTCTCCAGTTTGTTTGAAATTTCTTAGAACTATGCACCTTGAACATGTGCTCTATGAAGATGAGAAAACGCAGGATGCAAGCTCTGTAGCCACCGGAAAACTAACAAACAAACAAAGAAACAAAATTTCAATCAGATCAGATCAATCAAGAAACAGAATCAAACGCTTTCATCAAAATTTGCAAAAGCCCAAGACTTTACATGGAGTTTCTTCTGAACGGTCCTTGGCCGTTTCTTAGGCCGGCGAGGTTGTCGGTGACCCACAACCGCCATGAAATCCTCCTCGATTTCCTCTTCGTCGCATCGTTTGACGGCGGCGGCCATGGCTTCACTGGAGACATCTCTTTCCCCTGACCGGACTCGTCGGTCTTCCGTTCTTCTACGTCTTGCTCCCCGAGAGCATACATCGATTGCGTGATTTCATCCTTCACCGTTCGTCGACTTCGATTTTTCTTCTCCTCTCATTATCACAAAACCAATACCCTAGCTACACGTGTTTAACAAGAGACGTTTCTTCCTTAGGAGCCGTCCCTTAGATAATTAGTTTTTTTTTTTTTTTAATTCATAATTATCCTAAGAACCATACTTAAAGTACCCCAATAAACATGCTCTAAGAACTTGTATCATCATGTCTAAAATTAGCTAAATATATTAAATTGTATTTAAAACTAAGATCCGCGTAATCCCCAAGTACTTTCCGATTTTTCGATAACTCGCTAGGTCCGAAGTTACTGCCCGCCTATCGCCTAACGCAGTAGTTCTGAACAGGGATCCTTCCTAACCTTTTTGGGTTCTTGTTCTTGCATAATTTTATTGTTAATATGAATGATCTAATCATGAATAAAAATGTGTTCATTTTTTCTATAGAACAGAGTATGCGTGTGGAAAAAACCTACATTATGTATAGCAAACCTCAAAAACGAAGAATAAGAAGAGAAACTATTTGATTTGATTTTTTTCTTATGCATTATGATTTGGAGTACTATAAAGGGTTTACTCGGAATTGGATTGATGTTTTTCTTCACTATGAAAGCACAAATGTGACGGTTGTTAAATAAAGTTTATAATGGTCGGTCTAAAACTAAACACTTACCTCTCAATGTGAACGCATATATGTTTCTTTGGTGATTTGGGGAGAGTTAGAATCTGATTGGCTCGACAAATAAATAGTTTGATCGTGTTCTCCAGATCGAAACAAGTGATCTTTGATCTTAAGAATTGAATAGAACATTTTTAGTTGTACATATCACGTGATAATGGAGAAGATGTTTGATTGCACTAAATTGATAGACTGTGAGCTATGCAGATTAGGGTTCCAAACTTCCAGCGGTGCTTGTCACCGTTGGCTATCATTTTGATTTTCAAGAAGGGAATATTTTTACGGCTAAATTATTTGATTATTGTTTAACTGATATTATTTGAAGGAAGCTATATATTTAATTACTTGCTTTAAAGAATATGTACCCATGATCATATTGTTAATTGTAAGAGTATTTTCTCGTAGGCTAGTAAATTCCTGAGTTATTACCTCAACCAATTTACAAGACAAATGGTTTTCTGAAGGCTTCAATGCTTCAATGTATATATATATTATTGGAATGGTTATTATTATTTTGTTTTTGCAAACTTACGAATTCATCAAAATTATATTGTTACTCGAAAAAAGAAAATTGTATTGTTACTCGAAAAAAGAAAATTGTATTGTTACTCAAAAGAGTGAAACACTGCAAGTAAAGACGCTCCATGTTGACAATGAATTTTAAGGTAAAAACAACAGTTTCGTGTCTTCCTAGAAACTTCTGGTTCTGTAGTGCTCAACAATCTACGTTATGACACCAAGACATTCAGAAACTGAAATGACTAGAATAGTTTGAATTGTGGCAAGCAATAATACCAAGCGGAACGGCAAATAATTTACGAATGCTAACTAAATATTTTTTATTATAAAAATTAAAAGTATTGATCCTTAGAAAATCAAATAATTTCTTTTAGCATTTGGACTGTTTAATCGAAAACCAAGAGTTGTACTAAAAGAAATGACCATTCCAGCAACTATAGATCACACAGTTCATCATAGGAAAAATGGATGAAACTTTGCATAGCTTCATATTTAAATACTAGGGGTATTGCCTCCGTGCAAACGCGGAGTTTTGAACAGAGTTATTGCTTCATCTCAATATTTGTTAGGGTTACTGTGAATTTTGCGTTTTGGGTTGATCATTATTTTTCAAGTTTTTTTATTGTTATAGGGTTAGAGTTGTGATGATGAAATGTGTATGCACTGTTCTCTACGCATGAAAGACTAAGCTATGTTAGTAATGAGATTGATATAGTTCATGGTGTTGCTTGATGTGTCACTGAGACTTATTGTTTGTTTGTCTTTTTAATTTGTTACTTGTATTGTTGAGATTACATAAATTATATTAAGGTTGTTGAGAGTACCTTTTGTTTCTGGATATTTTTTCTCCAGTTTATTTGTGTTAGTTGTGTGTATTAAGTAATAATTTTTTTATTCTTATTATGTTGGTTATATGTCTTTTTTTATTTTTAAACTTGTTGCTTTTACCGGACCTTTAAAACAAATACACGAAGACTTGTAGAAATAACTATAAAATGAATGACAATTAGTATTTGGGTCTTAATGAGTTTTAAACGAATATATGTATTTCTTATAAGAAGACAATAGCATTGGCCTGTTGACATTGAACATGTAAGCTATTTTCATAAGACAAGAGGAGTGAGCAGGTGGAGATGTTATTGCCGCCTTTGTATCTGTTGGGATAGTCTCTTGTATCTTCTGGTGTGGTTGTGTTTGTTTCTCTTTTATTTGATGGGTAATATGTAAATAAAAATCATTGTCAGTTGTATTTATCAGAGTTTGTAACTTACTCTGCTTTTTTATTTAGGTAATTTCACTGATCTTGGTTGTCGTCTTCGTCTTCTTCGTAAGTATCTGCGAAAGTAAGTTTGTAAATTGTTAAATAGCTGGCCGTGTAGTTTGTATTTGTTTAGCTGGCTCAATGTATGTGTCGTTGAGTTTTAGTTGAGTTGATTGGTCTGGTATATTTGTTTTGAAGTTTATTTGTAAGATTAGACGGGAGGTGATCATTAATGATTCATCTTTTTTTTTATTCTAGTTTTTGGTGTTTTGATTGTTTGGGTTATTGTGGTTTCTTTTAAGCTGTAAAATAAAGATTTGTGTAAAATTAGATTGATAAGTAACAGAGATAAATAGACTACCACAAATCTTGGGTATGAAATATTTTTGATTATTGATGTTAGCAAAATATAGACAGTAATATAAAGAGAATTATGTGTTGATTGTTTCTTACGGATCAATGAGGAGACAGATAACGACTCGAGTTGTTTCTGTGGTGAGATCAGAGCCCTGGACAGAACGGATTTGCCCAACCACATCTGCGAGTTTAAATATCAGTTATGATATCGAAACATAATATAAACCCAGATGCAATATGATATTATACCTGAGAGTTCTAGGTTTGTGTTCACAATCACTTGGAGATTGTCGAATAGTCTAATTTTCATCAATAATGGTTAGTGAGATGAAACGAATGAGGAATGGATGATCAGTTATCTTGTACATGCTTGAGCAGCTAGCAACCTTAAAACGATCGACTTTCACAATGAAATCTGCTTTCAAAGATGGCATGTAATGATTAGCACGTC
>NC_027750.1:6881502-6892190 GCF_000695525.1 Brassica oleracea var. oleracea | reverse complement strand
TTCTAGGTTTGTGTTCGCAATCACTTGGAGCACCTAGCAACCTCAAAACGATCGACTTTCACAATGAAATCTGCTTTCAAAGATGGCATGTAATGATTAGCACGTCTGACGGTAGATGGAATCTGCAAATAATATTATTCAACAAAGAATCAAGAAATCAATTAAAACAATTATGTTAAATAAGTGTGATAGATCGAAGATTAACTTACCTTTTCATCAAGGAATAGAACCGTGATTCCCACAAACTCCCTGTCTTTCTTGAAGTTCAGGATATCTCAGAAGCGGAGGAAGCCAGAGGCTATGCTCTGACTACTACGACCAAGATGGATAGACTCGAAGGTTGAGTGACGGACGCCGGTTTGAGGAACTGGAGAGGCAGAGGACAAACATTTTCTAGAAGATGGTTAAAGCTAAGAGGAATCAATGAGTTTTAATGAGATGTAGATTGAGTTCATCAAAGATGAAAATCATATATATAGGGTTTACAGAGGGGCTACAAATCAGGAATATTTATGATCAAGCGATTTAAGATGGGGACATGAAGAGTTCACCGGTGAAAAAATAGATTACGAACAGACACACAGCGCAACTCTGTAACTCAGACTTGTTTGAGACAATGATGAAAAGAATCCGAACTCATGTTAAACGACAACAGTTTACAATATGTGAAAACTATAATTGTTGCAAACTTGAGTTTTTTTTCATATAACGTGATGAATCTCATTTAAAAGTAAAACTCATAATACACTTGTAGGTCCGACCCTCAGAGGAAGCCGAAGAAGTAAAGACTTTCGACCTTCATAAATATATATTAAATTCGGTCATCAATGTACAAAGTATCATTTAGTTTAGTGGTATAAATGTTGGTGTTTATATCTCAATAACCCAGATTCAAGCCATGTGCTTGGTATTTTTTTCACACTTTAAAAGTGAGGCACATAAAATGCTGACGTGGCGCGCCGAAGAGTAAGCAAAAACTCAACTATTATAATATAGATTTTGTGTGCAAAGAGAAAGAAAACTACATAGATTCATTTTATATGCCAGAAACACACAATAGAAACATAATTGAATATGTATATATGCACAAGAGTCTTTGTTAAGCGTTTGTAGAAATATACGTTATAAAACGTTTATTGATGTACACATATGTCTACGTGTATGTGTGTATATATATAGAGAAAAGAAGGAACAGAGGCACAGAGCCATAAAGAAACAGAAAGAAAAAAGGAGCAGAAACGTACCAAAAGAAGTAAGAGAAAGACTCGGTATCAGTTGTGACCCAAATATCATAAAAGCCCTTTCCATTTTCATGCACTCCTCTTTTTCTAATTACTTATTACACTTCTCATCATCTTCCCTTCCTATTTGTTTTGTCTATTTTCTTCCCATTTAATTTAATTCATTTCTCATCTTCACTTTGAAAATCAAATCAGTAGATCTGATTTACAAAAAAAAATATATGTATCTTTTTTATTGAGAAATTTGGCCCAATAACCATAAAAAATTAAAATTAAGAAACTAACCAAACTTCCTCCTCTCTCTATTCCTTATCATTCCTATACTTCTCTATAGCTTATGGTTTTAATTTGTTTTTTGGTTATTTCACCAATTCATCCTTTAATTTAATTCTTTTTGTCTGTTTCCTTCCCATTTATTTCATTTTTGAAGCTGTAAAAAATAATTTATTCTCACAAAATCAATCATAAGATCTGGTTTTCCAACAGTTTATTTGTTTTTTCTGTACTTTTAATTTTGAACACAAAAAGTACTTTTAATTTTAATTTTGTTATACTCTCTATATTTCTCCTTCTTCTTCACGCCGCCTACCAAATATAAACACACTCTCTCTATCTGTAGCTTGCATTCTCTTTGCATTTTCCTCTCAGTTGTTTTTATCTTTTCACTGTTCTCTCTTCTTCTTCTTGTTTTTTTGTTTCCTCTTTCAGAAACCAAATTGTTTTCTTTTTATATTTTGGTTTTTAATCTTTTGTTTCCCTTCCTCTCTTTGCGTGTGTGAGATTTTTTTCTTCCCTTCATCACCTTTTGCCGATTGGTCATTTTATATGTTAATCTTGCTTCTTCATTCTCACTGGTAAACAACAATCTCTCTCACATTCTCTTCACTGAGATTTTTATCATCCAGTGAGTTTTTTGTCTAAACATGGAGATTTGATCAGAAAAAAAAAAGATCAGATCTCTTCTTTTTTTTTTTCATTTTCTTTTCGACCCTTTATTTGGTCTTTGATCGTACATTAACTCAGCTCCTTTTCTCAAAGCTGATCTTTTTTTATAAGATATAAGTATGTTGGTTGTGTCTGATAATTACAGATTCTTCTCCTCTGGTTTTGGTTCCGTACAGTTTTTGGACTTTGATCATCTTTGATTGTGTTAAAGGACTCATGATTCATGTTACTTCTGCTCGATCTCAAATGAAAAGTTTTATACGTACAGAGTTGATTCAGCTTCTAGTGACACAAATTATCTTTTAAGATGAAAAAAAAGTAATTAAAAATGAATGCTTTATTACTGATTATTAGTGGTGGAATTTTTTTTTTAATCTCAAATGTTTTGCTTTTTTTTTTTTTTTTTGTATGTACTTGAAGATCCTACCAGTTCTCTATTTTATAATAGTTTTATAAAGTCTTCTTGATCTTTTTTGTCTGGGCCTCTTTTGTCTGTATCTTCCCATCAAACTTTTACATAGTTAGTTTTGGTGTTAATTTATAATAAGTATTCTTGTTTTGTTGCAGCTGTCTCAGGAGTATTGGAACTTCTCTGTGTTGAGTGTACTAATCATCGATCTTGAGGATGGGTCATAGAAGAAGAAATGAGCCAGAGTTTGATGAGTTTGAGAAGCTTCTTGGAGAGATTCCAAAAGTTACTTCAGGAAACGACTTTAGCCCTTTCCCTATGTGTTTTAGCTCAAGAAGATCATCACCATCCACATTCCAAGAACAAAATCTTCATCTTCCTGGTGGCCTCTCTGCTTTTGCTGAAGGAAACTTAATCTTTGGAGCCCCAAATCAAACTCTTGAGTACCCCCAAGTTATGTCCATTCCTGCTAACCACTCTCCAAGTAGCTCACCTTGTGTATATGACAAGTTTGATTCAAGAAAAATCGATCAGCAACTGTTTAGGAAGCTTCCACACGTTGGTTACTTTCAAAATGCTCGGCCGCAGCCTCACCATCAAGCTTTGGATCATCAGTCTCATATCAACTGGAGGAATATCGAAGAAGAGGAGAGGGTGAGTCTCCAAGAAGAACACTACCCTCATTGCATCTACCTTTACAACAACAACCCTTTGACGGAAACTCCTCCAAGACAGGAACATTTCGATTATCACCGAGCTCATGATGGTGATGAAAGCGTGAGGAGTTTGGATGGGTTCGTAAGGAAGAGAATGTACTATCCAGAGAAGATTCTAATGAGATCAAACACAGCTAAACTCATAAACTACGGCGTTGGAGATGATGATACACAAAGCGGAAGAGGACTTTGGTTCAACGAAGAAGATCTTGCAATGAGACTCAACAACTTGACATTACAACAACCTCCAAAGTATAACTCTCTTGCAGAGACAAAAGCGAAGATATATCACATGGCCAAAGATCAGTACGGTTGTCGCTTCCTTCAGAGGAAATTCGCTGAGGGAGATGGCAAAGATATCGAAATGATCTTTAACGAGATCATTGTCTATATCAGTGAGCTTATGGTAGACCCTTTTGGCAACTATCTAGTTCAGAAGCTTCTGGAAGTATGCAGCCAAGATCAGAGGATGCAGATTGTTCATTCCATTACTAGAAAACAAGGAGTGCTTATCAAAATTTCTTGTGACATGCACGGGTACAAGAAAAGATTTGATTATGTAAGAGTGTTTTGTTCTTTACCTGACGTGGTCTTGTTACGTTGTGACAGGACTAGAGTTGTTCAAAAGATGGTTGAAACGGTTAAGAGACAAGAGGAGGTTTCAATGATCATGTCTGCTTTGAAGCATGGCGTTGTGACTTTGATAAAGAGTGTAAACGGTAACCACGTTGTTCAACGTTGCTTGCAGTATCTGTTACCTCACTGCGAGAAGGTAACACAACTTTCCTTCACTTTTTTTTTTCTTAAATATAATTTGAACTATTAAGAGAATGTGATTCAGTTTTTGTTTTGTTTTGTCTCTCTTCAGTTTCTTTTTGAGGTAGTGATTACTCACTGTGCTGAGCTTGCAACTGATCAACATGGATGTTGTGTTCTTCAAAAATGTATTGGCTATTCCAAAGGAGAACAAAAATACAACTTAGTCGCTGAGATCGCCTCTAATGCTCTACTCCTCTCTCAACACCCTTTTGGGTATTATTACATGTTTTAGATATTTTGATGTTTTGAATCCAATGCTTGTAAGTAATGGAGAAATGATGCCACAGGAACTACGTTCTTCAGTATGTTCTTGAGCTACAACTCCAATGGGTTGTCAACGGGATCCTAGAGCAGCTAGAAGGGAACTACACCGAGCTATCCATGCAGAAATGTAGCAGCAATGTAGTTGAGAAGTGTCTGAGACTAGCTGATGACAAACATCTAACTCGTATCATCAGAGAACTCGTAAACTATGGTCTTCTTGACCAAGTTATGTTGGATCCTTATGGAAACTATGTCATTCAAGCAGCTCTTAAAAGGTCCAAGGTAAAACACACAAATCACAAAACTGTTGATTGATTATACATTCAGTCCCTAGAGAATGCAGATTTTGTTTCAAGTTCAGTCTCTAAAGATGGGATTGTTGCAGGGGACTACTGGTTATGGTCTTTTGGTTGATGCTATTAAGCTTCATGTACCATCTCTACGTACCAATCCTTACGGTAGAAAAGTCCTATCTGCACTTTGCTCGAAGAAGTAAAATCAGCAGGTAAAAAAAATATCCTGGAGAAGTAATTTTTTGTTTTTCTCTTTTTGTCACTTGATTTTACTGTTAATGTGTTTCCTTTTTTTTCTTGACAGTTTCAGATTTGTAGCAAAAGTTGATGTGTTGTTGTTCTTGCTTGTTGGTCAAGTTACCTTGTACAATGTAATGTGTAATAAGGAAGCATAGTTCGCAGGTTTATGGTTTAAAGATCCAAAGAGACAAAAGATTCAGAATGGCTTGTTTTGTAATCTGATCTTACAATCAATCTTTGTTTTGTAATCAGATCTTACAGTCATCTTTGTTCTGTAGTATCGAATCAAATATTTCTTATTATACATGAAAAGGGTAATCAATTATGAATAATACTAATAACGCCCTAAAGAATCTGATTTGTATCCTAAAAGTAGCCACAAATACAAAACAAGTAGGATAAGATCCGCGCAGTTACGCGAGAAAAAAATAATTTTTTATATATTATTATTTATTTGTGTTCATTTATGTATTATATATATAATTAAATTAGAGTAAGCATATAAATCAAAACAATACATCTTGTTCATTTATGTTATTTTTTAGGGTAAATAAATCAAAACAAGCATTTTATTTATTTTATAAGGTATTTAACTAAATTTTAGTGATATGGACATAGATATATAATATATTTTAACTCATCTATCAACAAATATTCTTGTAATCCTAATTTCTAAATAAAAATCTCAAATTTACGTTATTTTCTCTAAAAATGATAACTTTCCAAAAATAATAAAAGTTTATTTAAAAACTACAATCAATTGATTAAAAACTCTGAAAAAATATTCTTGTTATCCTAATTTCTAAATCATAAACCCAAATCTACAATATTTCTCAAAAAAATGAAAACTTTCCAAAAATATCAGTTTTTAAGAAAAATATTTAAAAATACATCATATTGATGAAAAAAATCTTAAAAAATACTCGTCTACCACAAATATTCTTGTATTCCTAATTTCTGAATCATAAACTCAAATCTACAGTATTTCTCTTATAAATGAAAACTTTCCAAAAATATCAGTTTTTAAGAAAAATATTTAAAAATACATCATATTGATGAAAAAAATCTTAAAAAATACTCGTCTACCACAAATATTCTTGTATTCCTAATTTCTGAATCATAAACTCAAATCTACAGTATTTCTCTTATAAATGAAAACTTTCCAAAAATAGCAGTTTTAAAAAAATTATTTAAAAATACAACATATTGATGAATTTTTGTAAAGAATACTCATCTATCCGAAAATATTCTTGTTATCCAAATTTATTAATCACAATCTCAAATCTACAATATTTCTCAAAAAAATTAAAACTTTCCAAAAATAGCAGTTTTTAAGAAAATTATTTAAAAATACAACCTATTGATGAAAAACTGAGAAATAATACTCATCTATCTAAAAATATTTTTGTTATCCCAATTTCTAAATCACAAACCTTTATCTACAGTATTTCTCTAATAAATTAAAACTTTCCAAAAATAGCAGTTTTTAAGAAAATTATTTTAAAAATATAACCTATTGATGAAAAATTCTAAAAGAATACTCATCAATCCACAAATATTCTTAATAATCATTTTTAATTTTTTTTTTTTTTAAATACGTCATATTGATCTAAAATTCAAAAAGAATACTCATCAATCCACAAATATTCTTGTTATCCTAATTTCTAAATCACAATACCCAATTCTACGGTATTTCTCTAATAAATGAAAACTTTCCAAAAATAGCAGTTGTTAAGAGAATTATTTAAAAATACAAAATATTGATGAAAAATTCTAAAAGAATACTCATCAATCCACAAATATTGTTAATATCCTAATTTCTAAATCACAATACCCAATTCTACGGGATTTCTCTAATAAATGAAAGCTTTCCAAAAATAGCAGTTGTTAAGAGAATTATTTAAAAATACAAAATATTGATGAAAAATTCTAAAAGAATACTCATCAATCCACAAATATTGTTAATATCCTAATTTCTAAATCACAATACCCAATTCTACGGGATTTCTCTAATAAATGAAAGCTTTCCAAAAATAGCAGTTGTTAAGAGAATTATTTAAAAATACAAAATATTGATGAAAAATTCTAAAAGAATACTCATCAATCCACAAATATTGTTAATATCCTAATTTCTAAATCACAATACCCAATTCTACGGGATTTCTCTAATAAATGAAAGCTTTCCAAAAATAGCAGTTGTTAAGAGAATTATTTAAAAATACAAAATATTGATGAAAAATTCTAAAAGAATACTCATCAATCCACAAATATTGTTAATATCCTAATTTCTAAATCACAATACCCAATTCTACGGGATTTCTCTAATAAATGAAAGCTTTCCAAAAATAGCAGTTGTTAAGAGAATTATTTAAAAATACAAAATATTGATGAAAAATTCTAAAAGAATACTCATCAATCCACAAATATTGTTAATATCCTAATTTCTAAATCACAATACCCAATTCTACGGGATTTCTCTAATAAATGAAAGCTTTCCAAAAATAGCAGTTGTTAAGAGAATTATTTAAAAATACAAAATATTGATGAAAAATTCTAAAAGAATACTCATCAATCCACAAATATTGTTAATATCCTAATTTCTAAATCACAATACCCAATTCTACGGGATTTCTCTAATAAATGAAAGCTTTCCAAAAATAGCAGTTGTTAAGAGAATTATTTAAAAATACAAAATATTGATGAAAAATTCTAAAAGAATACTCATCAATCCACAAATATTGTTAATATCCTAATTTCTAAATCACAATACCCAATTCTACGGGATTTCTCTAATAAATGAAAGCTTTCCAAAAATAGCAGTTGTTAAGAGAATTATTTAAAAATACAAAATATTGATGAAAAATTCTAAAAGAATACTCATCAATCCACAAATATTGTTAATATCCTAATTTCTAAATCACAATACCCAATTCTACGGGATTTCTCTAATAAATGAAAGCTTTCCAAAAATAGCAGTTGTTAAGAGAATTATTTAAAAATACAAAATATTGATGAAAAATTCTAAAAGAATACTCATCAATCCACAAATATTGTTAATATCCTAATTTCTAAATCACAATACCCAATTCTACGGGATTTCTCTAATAAATGAAAGCTTTCCAAAAATAGCAGTTGTTAAGAGAATTATTTAAAAATACAAAATATTGATGAAAAATTCTAAAAGAATACTCATCAATCCACAAATATTGTTAATATCCTAATTTCTAAATCACAATACCCAATTCTACGGGATTTCTCTAATAAATGAAAGCTTTCCAAAAATAGCAGTTGTTAAGAGAATTATTTAAAAATACAAAATATTGATGAAAAATTCTAAAAGAATACTCATCAATCCACAAATATTGTTAATATCCTAATTTCTAAATCACAATACCCAATTCTACGGGATTTCTCTAATAAATGAAAGCTTTCCAAAAATAGCAGTTGTTAAGAGAATTATTTAAAAATACAAAATATTGATGAAAAATTCTAAAAGAATACTCATCAATCCACAAATATTGTTAATATCCTAATTTCTAAATCACAATACCCAATTCTACGGGATTTCTCTAATAAATGAAAGCTTTCCAAAAATAGCAGTTGTTAAGAGAATTATTTAAAAATACAAAATATTGATGAAAAATTCTAAAAGAATACTCATCAATCCACAAATATTGTTAATATCCTAATTTCTAAATCACAATACCCAATTCTACGGGATTTCTCTAATAAATGAAAGCTTTCCAAAAATAGCAGTTGTTAAGAGAATTATTTAAAAATACAAAATATTGATGAAAAATTCTAAAAGAATACTCATCAATCCACAAATATTGTTAATATCCTAATTTCTAAATCACAATACCCAATTCTACGGGATTTCTCTAATAAATGAAAGCTTTCCAAAAATAGCAGTTGTTAAGAGAATTATTTAAAAATACAAAATATTGATGAAAAATTCTAAAAGAATACTCATCAATCCACAAATATTGTTAATATCCTAATTTCTAAATCACAATACCCAATTCTACGGGATTTCTCTAATAAATGAAAGCTTTCCAAAAATAGCAGTTGTTAAGAGAATTATTTAAAAATACAAAATATTGATGAAAAATTCTAAAAGAATACTCATCAATCCACAAATATTGTTAATATCCTAATTTCTAAATCACAATACCCAATTCTACGGGATTTCTCTAATAAATGAAAGCTTTCCAAAAATAGCAGTTGTTAAGAGAATTATTTAAAAATACAAAATATTGATGAAAAATTCTAAAAGAATACTCATCAATCCACAAATATTGTTAATATCCTAATTTCTAAATCACAATACCCAATTCTACGGGATTTCTCTAATAAATGAAAGCTTTCCAAAAATAGCAGTTGTTAAGAGAATTATTTAAAAATACAAAATATTGATGAAAAATTCTAAAAGAATACTCATCAATCCACAAATATTGTTAATATCCTAATTTCTAAATCACAATACCCAATTCTACGGGATTTCTCTAATAAATGAAAGCTTTCCAAAAATAGCAGTTGTTAAGAGAATTATTTAAAAATACAAAATATTGATGAAAAATTCTAAAAGAATACTCATCAATCCACAAATATTGTTAATATCCTAATTTCTAAATCACAATACCCAATTCTACGGGATTTCTCTAATAAATGAAAGCTTTCCAAAAATAGCAGTTGTTAAGAGAATTATTTAAAAATACAAAATATTGATGAAAAATTCTAAAAGAATACTCATCAATCCACAAATATTGTTAATATCCTAATTTCTAAATCACAATACCCAATTCTACGGGATTTCTCTAATAAATGAAAGCTTTCCAAAAATAGCAGTTGTTAAGAGAATTATTTAAAAATACAAAATATTGATGAAAAATTCTAAAAGAATACTCATCAATCCACAAATATTGTTAATATCCTAATTTCTAAATCACAATACCCAATTCTACGGGATTTCTCTAATAAATGAAAGCTTTCCAAAAATAGCAGTTGTTAAGAGAATTATTTAAAAATACAAAATATTGATGAAAAATTCTAAAAGAATACTCATCAATCCACAAATATTGTTAATATCCTAATTTCTAAATCACAATACCCAATTCTACGGGATTTCTCTAATAAATGAAAGCTTTCCAAAAATAGCAGTTGTTAAGAGAATTATTTAAAAATACAAAATATTGATGAAAAATTCTAAAAGAATACTCATCAATCCACAAATATTGTTAATATCCTAATTTCTAAATCACAATACCCAATTCTACGGGATTTCTCTAATAAATGAAAGCTTTCCAAAAATAGCAGTTGTTAAGAGAATTATTTAAAAATACAAAATATTGATGAAAAATTCTAAAAGAATACTCATCAATCCACAAATATTGTTAATATCCTAATTTCTAAATCACAATACCCAATTCTACGGGATTTCTCTAATAAATGAAAGCTTTCCAAAAATAGCAGTTGTTAAGAGAATTATTTAAAAATACAAAATATTGATGAAAAATTCTAAAAGAATACTCATCAATCCACAAATATTGTTAATATCCTAATTTCTAAATCACAATACCCAATTCTACGGGATTTCTCTAATAAATGAAAGCTTTCCAAAAATAGCAGTTTTAAGAAAATTATTTAAAAATACAAATTGTTGATGAAAAACTGAGAAATAAAACTCATCTATCCAGAAATATTTTTGTTATCCTAATTTCTAAATCACAAACCCTAATCTACAGTATTTCTCTAATAAATT
>NC_027750.1:6881146-6881402 GCF_000695525.1 Brassica oleracea var. oleracea | reverse complement strand
AAATATTCTTGTTATCCTAATTTCTAAATCACAAAACTCAAATCTACGGTATTTCTATAATAAATGAAAACTTTCCAAAAATAGTAGCTTTAACGAAAATTTATTTAAAAACTACAATCTATTGATGAAAAAACTCTGAAAAAATACTCAACTATCCACAAATATTCTTGTTATCTAATTTCTAAATCATAAACCCAAATCTACAATATTTCTCAAAAAAATGAAAACTTTCCAAAAATAGCAGTTTTTAAGAAAA
>NC_027750.1:6875679-6877026 GCF_000695525.1 Brassica oleracea var. oleracea | reverse complement strand
CCCAAATCTACAACATTTCTCTAATAAATAAAAAAATTCCAAAAATAGTAATTTTAAGAAAATTATTTAAAAATGCAGCATATTGATGAAAAACTCTGAAAAATACTCAGTTATCCACAAATATTCTTGTTATCCCAATTTCTAAATCATAAACTCAAATCTACAATATTTCTCCAATAAATAAAAACTTTCCAAAAATAGCAGTTTTTAATAAAATTATTTAAAAATACAACACATTCATGAAAGACCATGAAAGAATACTCGACTATCTACTAATATTCTTGTTATCCTAATTTCTAAATCAAAAACTCAAATCTTTAAAATTTGTCTAAAAATGAGAACTTTCCAAAAATATCAATTTTTAAGAAAAATATTTAAAAATACATCATATTGATGAAAAAAACTTAAAGAATACTCGTCTACCACAACTATTCTTGTATTCCTAATTTCTAAATCATAAACTCAAATTTACAATATTTCTTTAATAAATGAAAACTTTCCAAAAATAGCAATTTTAAAGAAAATTATTTAAAAATACAACCTATTGATGGTATTTTAAAAAAAATACTCATCTACCCGAAAATATTCTTGTTATCCGAATTTATAAATCACAATCTCAAATCTTTTCCAAAAATAGTAGTTTTATGAAAAGTATTTAAAAATACAACCTATTGATGAAATTTTTTAAAGAAAACTCATCTTTTCGAAAATATTCTTGTTATCCGAATTTATCAATCACAATCTCAAATCTACAATATTTCTCAAAAAAATTAAAATTTTTCAAAAATAGCAGTTTTAAGAAAAATATTTAAAAAAAAAACCTATTGATGAAAAACTGAAAAATAATACTCATCTATCCACAAATATTTTTGTTATCCAAATTTTTAAATCACAAACCCTAATCTACAGTATTTCTCTAATAAATTAAAACTTTCCAAAAATAACAATTTTTAAGAAAATTATTTTTAAAATACAACATATTGATGAAAAATTCTGAAAGAATACTCTTCTATTCGAAAATATTCTTGTTATCCGAAAATATTCTTGTTATCCGAATTTATTAATCAAAATCTAAAATCTACAATATTTCTCAAAAAAATTAAAACTTTACAAAAATAGCAATTTTAAAGAAAATTATTTAAAAATACAACCTATTGATGAAAAACTGAGAAATAATACTCATATATCCACAAATATTTTTGTTATCCCAATTTCTAAATTACAAACCCCCTAATCTACAGTATTTCTCTAATAAATTAAAACTTTCTAAAAATAGCAGTTTTTAAGAAAATTATTTTAAAAATACAACATATTGATGAAAATTTCTGAAAGAATACTAATCTATAC